>NC_056726.1:1797262118-1797344618 GCF_019279795.1 Protopterus annectens
AGCCCAGGACACCGTCTGGTCCCATTGATTATGTGTTTTTTGCTTTGGAGAGGGCGGTTCTTACCTGAGCATCTGAGATGTCAAGGGGGCAGCACTCTGCTGGGATGGATATTTGCCCTTTTGGAGGGGAGGGGGGGGGAGAAGTTTGCGCTGAACCTGTCAGCTAGGATGTTGGCAATGTCTGTGGGTTCGGTGTATTTTTTGTCATTTTGGACTAATTCTGAGCATATCTGGGAATTACCACCCAGGTTCCTAACATAACTAAAGAAAGCCTTGTGATTATCCTTAGTGTTCTGTGCAATTTTTCTCTTGAAGCTGGCCTTAGACAATTTTATGAGTGCCCGTAGTTTTTTGCTAATACTGATTAGTGATGCCTTCCCTTTTTGGGATTGTGCTCTATCATTTAGTAGCTTCCTCCTTCTATTGTATAGTTTGTTTATGGCTGGGGTCCACCAGACAGGACGTCTGCCTTTGGAGGATTGGGTCTTGGTTTTATTTGGGATCGCATGATCCATGCATTCCTGAAGGTGTTCATAGAATGTGTTTATAAAGGATTCTGTAGTCTGGGCCGTATTTTCAACAGGCCCGGGGGCTTTGAAGCATTCCACCTCAGTTTTGAGGAGTGTGAAATTTGCTTTAGAGAAGTTTTTCACTGTGGTTTTCTGGGCAGGGGGTGGGGTCGGGATGTGAATATCCAGTGAGATTAGTTTATGGTCTGTTCTTACCAGTGAGGGATAGACTTTTGGTCTGGAGCATAGAGTCCCCATGTTGGTGATGATCAGGTCCAGTATGTTTTCCCCTCTTGTGGGAGTGGTAACAAGTTTTTCCATAGCATTTGAGTTTATAAATTCTAGGAACCTTTGGGCTAGGGTGTTGGAGCTAGAGTAATGCTCCCAGTCTATGTTTGGGTAGTTGAAGTCGCCCAATATAATGGTATTTGGAGAGACCCTCATATTTTCCAGTGTTCTCAGGAAGGCTGAGTGGGGTTCCTGGGTTTGGGAGGGTGGTCTGTAGCAGACTATAAACTGGAAGGCAGTTTTACCCACTGTTAGTTGCACATGGATAGTCTCTGATGCTTCGTGCTTTGCCACCAACCTGGAGGTGTGGGTATCTTTGATGAATATCGATACTCCCCCTCCTTTTGTGGTTCGGTCCAAGTTTTGGGGCCGAAAAGCATGGTATGAGGTATAGCCTGGTAGTGCTGGGGTGCTCTCGGGAGCCCTGAACCAGGTTTCTGTTACTGCACAGATATCGATGTTCTCCATGCTAAGGAGAGTTGCGAGTGCGTGCATCTTGAGGTTTAGACTTCTGGCGTTGAGTAGCATTACTCTTAGTTTCTTATCCCTTGTGATACCTATGGAGGTGGGTTTGTCTTTTGAGCCTTGCCTAAAAAGGCACTATGGGGTAGCAAGAGCCTTTGCCAATATCCAAAAGCCCAGGGGTGACAGGTGCAAGCCGTCCCTAGTGAAGCATCATGGCTTGTCGAGCATATCATCCCAAGCTGACAGGCATTGGATCCCCTTTGAATGACACCAGTACTTAAGCCAATTGTTGAAATTGATCATCTTGTCTTCATATTGTGGCATCATTCTTGGTGAGGGTAAGATGCTACTCAAGGTCAGGGTCATACCGGCCTGGGCTACATGCTCAGAGAGCTCCTCTATGTCTCTTTTCATGTAGTCCAGGGAGGTACGTCTCAGGTCATTCACACCAGCATGGACAATGACTGAGTCATATTTGTACTTGCCTTGGAGTGACCTGAGTGCTTGTGTTATGTGGCGGATCCTAGCGCCCGACAGGCTGCTCACCGTGACCCTCTCCTTGTTCAGCCTGGTGAGCGGGACGTCAGTGTGCCTGACGATAGAGTCACCTATTACAAGTGTATCAGGTGTGTTGTTTAGTCTTAAGGGCTGTGACTGTTTGGCAGACTGGCTTTGTGAGATATGTGTTGCACGTGTTTTGTTTTGGGGTAGCGGTTGCTTGGGTGTCTGCTTTGGAGGTCTCTGCTGCCTAGGCAGATCTTTATTTAGAGCATCCAAGTATGTTTTTGTGTGATTATTTGTTTGGTTTGCTGTTGTGGTAGGTCTATGTGAGACTGGAATTGTAGTGAGTGTGGTTTCCTTCTCCTCCTGACTGGTTATGCCAGTACTGAGTTGAGAGAGCTTAGCCTCCAGTTTGGCTATATGGTTGCATCTCTCACATGTGTTGAAATTTGTTGGGAGGAGGAGAGGGTTGTCTGTGTACATGAGGCAGTTGTAACATTGCCTCAAGATTCCCAGATTCACCAGCTGGACCGGAGAGGAGATTGACAACTGACCTTTGGACATGCTAGAATAATATTGGGAATTCCTTTATAATTGAAAACAAGGGCCAGTGGGGAGTGAGGGTGTAGTGCTTTTAATTTTTAGTGCTGACTTATATAATTGCTTTAGTGAGCAAGTGCCAGGTAACTTAAGTGCAATGTGTTACAGGTAACTTAAATGCAAAAATGACAAACAGTAACTTTCTTTCAAGTGAAACAAGGAAATAAGTACAGTAAGCAATGCAGATATCACTAGTGATCCACAGAAGCGCTGAGAAGCCGCGTATTAGGTGGAATTAGCGTTCCAGGGAAATAACAAGCAAACAAACAACAAGCATATAAACAAAGGTAGATTCACCAGGCCTGGATCTAGTCTATGCTACAGCAAACAAGGTGTACCAATTTCAGTAAGATACAGTTCAAATATTCAGGCACTATAAACCTTTAACCAGAAATTCCCAGCTCAGAAGGGCAGAGTCCAGCCTCTTTTCCCACAAGAGTGCAGACCACGAACCTTCTTAATGTAAAATAACTGGCCTGAACCCCAAGTGCTTAAACCAGAACTAATACACTTTAAGAATAACAGACACTGGGCTCTCAATCAGCAGTTCCCAACTTAGACGGATGAAAGCTACCTGTCCTGCCACCACAGTGCATGCCACAAACCTTCCTAATGTAAAACAACTGGTCTGAAGCCCAAGTGCTTAATCCAAAAGACTTAGAATGATAGCTACACAGTTAAAGAACATTGTAAATTAGCTTGCAGCAGACCATATTGGTGATTTGAGGAATTGTTAAAAGTTTTGCCCTAGATTACAGTGTTGCTTGAAGAGTAGTAATCATGCATCATTTCGGGAATCTTTTTTAAGCATTATCTGCAACTTGTTTACAATTAATGAAGGACTCTTCAGTCATTAATGGGTGTCTATAGCATAAGATAGGCATGAGCATTCCATTTGCAATGGTGTATTTTGCTTGAAGACAAAAACCCAGCCACTGGGGATGCACAAGCCAGTGCATTTCTTTATGTCGGTCCCAAGCCTGGATAAATGGGGAGGGTTGCATCAGGAAGGGCATC
Organism: Protopterus annectens; assembly: GCF_019279795.1. NCBI lineage: Eukaryota > Metazoa > Chordata > Ceratodontiformes > Protopteridae > Protopterus > Protopterus annectens. The sequence continues at coordinate 1,797,265,499 of NC_056726.1, forward strand.
CAGCGTAAAATTTTGCCAAATCACACATGCAGATAACAGTACAGAAATACATACCGGATTGGTCGAGGCCCGGGTTAACAAAGACCGCCACCAGTACTGTTGACCAACAGGGTGCTGGCGGAAATTGGGCTACTGTTGGCCAAAGGAGGAGAAGAGGGGGAAGGCATGCCCGAGGGCAGGTAAAGGCTAGGACTGTGATAGTGAGGGTCAGAACTTTGAATGTTGGCAGTATGACTGGTATAGGGAGAGAGATAGCTGATATGATGGACCGAAGGAAAAATGGTATATTGTGTGTGCAAGAGACCAGATGGAAGGGTAGCAAGGCTAGGTGTATCAGAGGCGGTTTCAAATTGTTTTATCATGGTGTGGATGGGAGGAGAAATGGCATAGGTATTATCCTGAAGGAACAGTATGCTAAGAGTGTTTTGGAGGTGAAAAGAGTGTTGGATAGAGTGATGTTTATGAAGCTGGAAATTGATGGTGTAATGATGAATGTTGTTAGTGCATATGCTCCACAAGTTGGGTGTGCGAAGGATGAGAAAGAATAATTTTGGAATGAGTTGGATGAAGTGGTGATGACTGTACCCAACGGTGAGAGACTGGTGATTGGAGCAGATTTCAATGGGAATGTTGGTGAAGGGAACAGAGGGGATGAGGAAGTGATGGGTAGGTATGGTGTTAACCAAAGGAATGCAGAAGGTCAGATGGTAGTGGATTTTGCGAAAAGGATGGACATGGCTGTGATGAATACGTATTTTAACAAGAAGCAGGAGCATAGGGTGACATACAAGAGTGGAGGAAGATGCACACAGATGGATTATATCTTATGTAGAAGGGCCAGTCTGAAGGAGTTGGAGACTGTAAAGTGGTGGCAGGGGAAAGTGTAGTTCAGCAGCATAGGATGGTGGCTTGTAGGATGACATTGGTGATCAAGAAGAGGAGGATGAGTGTGAGGGCAGCACCAAGGATCAAATGGTGGAAATTGAAAAAGGGTAATTGTGAGGTGATGTTCAGGGAAGAGCTAAGTCAGGCACTGGGTGGCAGTGAAGAGTTACGGAATAGCTGGGTAACTACAGCAGAGCTGGTAAGAGAGATGGCTAGAAAGGTGCTTGGTGTGACATCTGGAAATAGGAAGGAGGACAAGGAGACCTGGTGGTGGAATGAAGAAGTACAGGAGAGTATACAGAGAAAGAGGTTGGTGAAGAAGAAGTGGGATTATCAAAGAGATGAAGAAAGTAGACAAGAGTATAAGGAGCTGAAGTGCATGGCAAAGAGAGAGGTGATGAAGGCTAAGGATAAGGCGTATGAAGAGTTGTATAAAAGGCTGGACACTAAGGAGGGAGTAAAGGACCTGTACCGATTGACCAATTGGCTAGACAGAGGGACCAAGCTAGTAAAGATGTGCAGCAGGTAAGGGTGATAAAGGATAATGAGGGAAACATACTCACAAGCGAGGAGAGTGTGTTGAGCAGATGGAAAGAGTCCTTTGAGGGGTTGATGAATGAAGAGAATGAGAGGGAGAGAAGGTTGGATGATATAGGGATAGTGAATCATGAAGTGCAGTAGATTAGGAAGGAGGAAGTAAGGATAGCTATGAAGAGGATGAAGAATGGAAGGGCTGTTGGTCCAGATGACATACCTGTGGAAGCATGGAGGTGTTTAGATGAAATGGCAGTGGAGTTTTTAACTAGATTGTTTAATGAAATCTTGGAAAGTGAGAGGATGCCTGAGGAATGGAGAAAAAGTGTTTTGGTACCGATGTTTAAGAATAAGGGTGATGTGCAGAGCTGTAGTAACTACAGAGGGATTAAACTGATCAGTCACAGCATGAAGCTATGGGAAAGAGACGTGGAAGCTAGGTTAAGAAGGGAGGTGATGATTAGTGATCAGCAGTATGGTTTCATGCTAGGAAAGAGCACTACAGATGCGATGTTTGCTCTGAGAGTGTTGATGGAGAAGTACAGAGAAGGTCAGAAGGGGTTGCATTGTGTCTTTGTGGATTTAGAGAAAGCATACGACAGGGTGCCTAGAAAGGAGTTGTGGTATTGTATGAGGAAGTCGGGAGTGTCAGAGAAGTATGTAAGAGTGGTACAAGATATGTACGAGGATAGTGTGACAGTGGTGAGGTCTGCGCTGGGAGTGACAGATGCATTTAAGGTGGAGGTGGGATTACATCAAGGATCAGCTCTGAGCCCTTTTTTATTTGCAACGGTGATGGACAGGTTGACAGACAAGATCAGACAGGAGTCCCCGTGGACTATGATGTTTGCAGATGACATTGTGATCTGTAGTGAGAGTAGGGAACAGGTGGAGGAGACCCTGGAGAGGTGGAGATATACTCTAGAGAGAAGAGGAATGAAGGTCAACAGGACTAAGACAGAATATATGTGTGTGAATGAGAGGGAGGATATAGGAATGGTGAGGATGCAGGGAGTAGAGGTGGCGAAGGTGTATGAGTTTAAATACTTGGGATCAACAGCTCAGAGTAATGGTGAGTGTGGATGAGAGGTGAAGAAGAGAGTACAGGCAGGATGGAGTGGGTGGAGAAGAGTGTCAGGAGTGATTTGTGACAGACGAGTACCAGTAAAAGTGAAAGGGAAGGTCTACAAGAGAGTAGTGAGACCAGCTATGTTATATGGGTTGGAGACAGTGGCATTGACAAAAAGGCAGGAGTCAGAACTTGACGTGGCAGAGTTGAAGATGTTAAGATTTGCATTGGGTGTGACGAGGATAGACAGGATTAGGAATAAGTATATTAGAGGGTCATCCCAGGTTGGAAGGTTTGGAGACAAAGCCAGAGAGGCAATATTACATTGGTTTGGACATGTGCTGAGGAGGGATGCAGAGTATATTGGGAAAAATATGCTAAGGATGAAGCTGCCAGGTAACAGGAAAAGAGGAAGGCCTAAGATAAGGTTTATGGATGTGGTGAGAGAGGACATGTAGGTGGTTGGTGTGACAGAGCAAGATGCAGCCCTCAGGAAGAAATGGAAATAGTTGATGTGCTGTGGCGACCCTAATCGGAACAGCTGAAAGAGGAAGAAGATTTTTCTTGAGGACAAAGCAGAATACTTGTGGCAGGTAGCCAATAGACTATTAGGTTTCAAAGATTCAGAGCCTAGATGTGCTGAAAAAGTGGGCTGTTAGCCATTCAGAATCCCAGCTATTCATGTTGTTGAACTGATTAAAGTACATGGCCCCAGTAGTGAATGTACTGACCATGTATCAGAAACCTAGGGTGGGAGTTTTATGGCTCCCAAAATTATGACATAACTTCCATTTTTCTTTTTTCTTTATTTTGTGACAAAACCTGAGCTGAACCCTGAATGCTATGGGTTGGTTTCATGGAGGAGCTAATATTAGTTTGTGATGCATCAAAAGACCATATGACCATGCTGACTACAGAGAACAGTGTGAGTATATCTGGCAGAAAAAATGAGAAGATTTTATTAAAACAGAATAAATAGTGGACCAAGAGAGAATCCTGAGGGACACCTGAGTCATTTTGCTGTGAGTGGAAGACAGAATATTTCATACAAACTTTGAACAATCTCTCACTCACTATCATGGGTAGCTACACATCCAGTTAATTGCATATGATGGCTCCTTACTGAAATGCTGGGACTCAGATTATTGAGTCCCTAAATATAAAAAAAGACCAAAATTATAGGAGAAAAATGAATATTGAACATCACTATTTTGCAAGATGGAGGGGTGGCAAGTAAACCATGCACTCCCTGATGTTCACAAGTTCATAGTTCCATAGATATATAATAAGCTAATGACTACCAGGGCCTTTATAATTCTATCCATGCAACCCAACCCAATTGTGTCCCTTTGAATTATGAGCATTTATTATAAGGAGTATGTTAGTTAGGAAGTTTCTAGAGGTTATGTGCAGGAGTATGTTAGCTTGGGCATTACTGTCTGCCTTTGTCTATCAAAGGCATGGGGGTCAGACCTGGGGTGAATTTCGAATTTCCCATCCATTGGTCAAGGTTACACTTTAATAGAGTTAGAGATGGACTCTGCTTTACATGGATGAGAAGTCTGTTTGAGAGTATGGGGATCCTCTGAGATACATATCTCTCTCACCAACTTGTCTTATTTATGTTACAAACAAAACTGAAAACCCTGGATCTAGTAGTTTTGATGCTGTTCATTTTGTGGATATGCAAAAGGTCCATCAGAGGTGGACCAAGGCTGCCTTGTATGTCAGACATAAATTGCCTCTCAGTAACCTGTAGGAGACCGAGTATAGAGACAGAACTTTTAGGTGACCTGTGTACGGCAAGGTGTTTATACCCTGGATTCTCTTGGTAAGGAACCTTTGTGGTGTGAGACACTGAATGCACAATATTTGAATTCCAAAGTCAAAAATATACTTTCCTAATATTATTGTGTATTATTGTATGTTTTTTTGTCTTAGGTGTGCTTAGCAGGCCAGCATGTTATGTTTTAATACATTTTCCCATTTATTATCGGCCCATTTTTGTTTCTGTATTCATGTTTTTGTATTCTGTTATTTTGTTTTATTGGTTGTTTCTTCCAGTCATTCCTGTTAGTTTGCCTTTAGGATTCCATAGTAATCCCAATGACATTTTAGACGAAAAGCATAGCCTAACCTCCCTCTTTATTATTAGATGATAGCTGTAACACATATTATCCTTTTGGGGTAATCTGCATATTTCCCATAGTGCATCAGTCACAACTGTTTTTAAGTGCTACTTTCTAGCTTTACAAACATTTTTATGTTTGTTAGCTTTTTTTCCAAGTTGTTATTCTGTGTGTACTTTGCATTCACTGTTTGTAAATTGGGATTTTCTATAGTCACTCTAATGCTTATAGTTATCAGTTAGGTAGACAATCATGTATTCACAATAGTCAGACATTCCTCCTAAACTATACTGAAGATATCGCTGAAGATAGTAATTTGTATATCTGGAAGTGTGCTTTGATGCCTTGAATAAATGTGATGGACTTCCTATGGGATTCTGACTCTGTCTTTATTATCTTTGTCTTTGTGTGTTCAATTTGTTTTTTGGGCAGAATCTGTGTTTTCCGACCAAGGGTTGGAGTGGGAACTTCTGCGAGTTTGTTCTACAGCTGAGTAGTGTGGGTTTGGTTCTGAGTTTGCTGTTTGGAAATGGTAATCTGCGTTTAATAAGCACACTCTCAGGTGCACCGCATTTCAAAAGCTCTGTTACACTGCGGCACCTCCACAGCACTGCTTTCAAAGGGGTATTATTAGTGGCATTTTTTCCGATCCTTAATATTATTGTGTATGGGAAAACATATTACTGTAAACACTTCAAAGATTACATGCATCCTAACTGGAAAGTGCAAACTCCTGAGGACTGATAGATTAAACTCCTTAATGAGCACCTTAATTCCGAGAACTCCTGGTAATTCAACCCTCTCATGTACTTTCATATTGATTGGTTTACAAAGAAAAGGGCAAAAGGCCCATAGAAACTAATCTTGAACATGAATATCAGCAGCAGATGAGCAGAGGGAATGAGATGGCCCATAATGTATTTATAGGCCTTTCAAGAGCTGCGTTCCTGATCATGTATGGCCTTAAACAGACGCATCAGGTCTGTAAAGATGATTCTGTATTCAATGGGGAGTCACAGCAGAGAGCACACAGTAGAAGTAATGTGGATATACCACAAAGTCTCATTGAGGAGCCTAACTGCATAAATTTGCAAATTCCACAACTTGTCAGGCTCAGTGTTTGAAGATAAAGACACTGCAACAGTCCAGGCAAAAAATTACAAAGGACCTGCAGAAGCATAGCTAGGGATTCTAATGAGTACATGTTGTTAGTAGAGGTGATCTTCAGCTGTTGACAGCATGCCTGGAGAACAGCACCAGAACTCTAGTACTGCAGTAATTACTCTCCATCAAAGATCACATCAAGGTTTCACACAGACACAATCTCCAGCCTCTAGTCCCTTATGTAATATGGGTACAAGAAAATGAGCTTTGGGCGACTTTAAAATGGTGTGAAAGGGCACGACCACAGACTTTGATCAGTTGAGCTTGAGTTTGTACATGGCCATCTGAGATGGTGTACCATACTGTCAGTCCTTATTAGGGTCTGAGTGATCCTGGAGAGCAGAGGGCACAGTTAACTATTGCAGCTATAAAACTGCAAAGATATTTTAACTCATCAAGTGACAACATGTATATTGTAAAGAGATTTTAATCTGAATTTGAACCCTTTGACACCTCTGGGACTACCATATGTGTGTTTCTGTGAGCTACAAAGCAAATTGTTGAATGTCTTTACCAGGGACATTTCAATAAGTCATTAAAAACATCAGATGGCTAGCCCCGTCAAATGCAGCAGAAAGATCAAGTGCAACCAACACAAAATAATATATTTTCTCTCATGGCACTAAATGGTAATGAACCAATCAAGTAAGAGCAGTTTCAGTGCTGTAGTGAGTTTGTATAACTGAACAAAATGAATCCCAGTATCCTTGAGGGTTGAGAATGGAATGGATCCAAGCTCCGTGTTGCTTACACACCACTTTGTTGATAACTTTCTCAATAAAAATAAGGATGTTGGTAGGATGGTAACTTTCTAGGATGTCTGGATCCAGAAAATAATTCATCAGGATTAGTTTAATCAAGGGCTCCTTTATAATGGATAGAAAACCACTACTCCTGAAATAGGATAAAACAGTTTTAAAGCTGTAAAGACCCGAGACATCCAAGTAAGACATTAGTAGTCTAAATGACTTTGTATCAAGCCTACATGTTGTGGATCATGCACTTAAAGCAGCTACAGAAATTCAACAAAATCATTTTTATCAAAACTAATCACAAGTCCAGTTGTGTTGAATAATGTTTATAGGCAAGAAGCTATTCCTCCACTGACTACCAGGTTAGCTTGTTGTAAAATGGGGTTCCAGAAAGTACTAAGTGGATAGCTCATAGAAATGAGAAGTAAAAGCATACCATATGATGAGACAGGTTGGTCTGCACAGTGTTTCCAACATTCAGAAGATAAGTGCTTGTTGATGTCTAGCAGCTGAGATCTCCCTGTATTAAGTAACATGCCTTCCTAGGGGATATCTCATATTGGTGCTTAAAACATCTCCAGAAGGCAGGCTATCCTCTATTTCCTCATAAATGTGCCAGTATGGCAGTTCTTACTTCTCAAATCAGTCTCTTCTTGCATTATACAAATTTCTCCAAAAACCTAACATATTAGCTGTCAAGTTGCACTTACTGTATTTCTACCTGCACATGTTTCAGCTTCCCCAAATATTATTATAGTATATTTAGAAAAGGATTAGTTCACATATGAAAGAGCAATAGATGACACCGGGTGAAACTAAAGAGAACATGGCACAGTAAGAAGCTCTGGAACTTTCTCTAGAATGCCTGCAAGAAATGGCAAATAAAGAATTTGCACTCAGTTTAGAAGAAAATGATCTAAGAGAAGAGTTACTTGATTTAATAAAGATGGATAGATAATATGTCTCTAAAAGTTAACCCAGTGTGGTCAGGGATCTGGGTATGCATGTAGACAGCAGCCTTAACTTCAACCACCATGTGGCCACAGTGGTGAGGAAATCCTTTTATGTTTTTTTAACTTATAAGAAAGGGCATGGCATCTAGGACCAAAGAGGTCATTTTCACACTGTACTCTGCTCTTATCAGACCAATCATAGAGTACAATGTTCCCTTTGGCATGTACTTGACCAGACATATGCAGCAACTAGAGCAACCTCAGAGGTTCCTTACAAAAAGAATACCAGGCTTAACAAACCTGCCTTCCACAGAGTGCCTTGAGGTCCTTTCCCTCTACTCAGTCTCCTATGGATTCTTGAGGGATGATCTATGCCTGGCTTAAAAGGCATCCGAAAACCCCATGCTTATGAATTTCCTACCTAGGGACCTGAATTTTGTCTCAAACAGAACATGCTAGAGAGACAGATATTTGTCTAAGAGACTGTCCCTCCTATGGAACAGGCGTTCCATCCATGTGAAGCTGAGTTCATCTGTTACCTAGTTTAAGCACAACTTAGACCAGTCAATGGGAAATAGGCAATTTAGACTGGGCCTGGCAACCATGTCCCTTATGGACAAAGGTAGTTTATAAATGTCTGGTCCTCAATGCCTTATTTGGATGCAGGATATCATTATTTTTTCAGGAAAACTTGGCTAGGCTTAGAGGGACCCCTGGGTCATTAGCCTAGTAACAATTTATGAATCTATGAACACTTCTCCATCCCAAAACAGCTGTAGTGTGGCATAGAACTACAGCTTATATTTTAATGCTTTATCTTTGCAGTCTTTCACCACATCAACAAATTTATAATAGCTTTTTTAAAGTCACATAGAACAGGTCATCCTGAATTGCCAAGGAATGTATAACAGTATATACCTATCCTTACACCTGGAGAAGCTTGATGAGTGCCTCCAGCAGATTATCTTGTTATCTGCTACTTCACAAGGAGCTGAAAAACATAACAGAAAAAGACGGATGTCCATCTCTCACACATCCTGCATATGGCTGAACAGTTTTGCTTAAATGATCACAAGCAACCACCTGTCATTTCTACTTAATATAAAATTATGGTACACTTTCTCTAACTTCCCCTAAAAAAATGGGCTTCAGTACTACCTCTTCAGGACATTTTGTCTATGCTGGCACTGCTCTCTGGAGTTGGTGATGCTCATGGCATCACTCACCTCCCTGGCAAAGTGTCAGACATCTGCTCTGCTTTGTAATAGACAGCCCTCATAAAGGATTCATAAATAATTAATAGACAAGAGTCTATTAGATCACTTTAAAGCCTACGCCAATTTTTCAGATGCCTCACAGCAGTATATCTGGTGTTAGCCATTTCCCTTACTGCTTGGTTTAATCACTTGCTCAGAGTCACAGACTAGGTAAATAGAGGCAAATGGGGCTAATGGAATCAAACTCTGAGCTATATGAAGCAACTTGCTAACAACATATCATTTTAATCCTCTATTCAATTTGCAGGAAATGTGGGAAAATGGAATTACGAAGATCATGGCAGCCGTTAAATCAAAATAGCACAAGATGGTTAGGGCCTTACCTCACTAGGGTGTCAAAGCTATTACTTTTTGGGCTTTCACTCTGAACAGGAACAACCAGTATTAGTGAGCGTTCATCTTCATTTTTATGGAGGCAATACCCTGAGATGGGATCTGAATGTACTGTTCTCAGTTTATGGTCCCCAACATTGTCTGCATCTATTAAATCAGCCAATGCAGGGAGATTATCTGACAGTCCCTTAATCTGGCCATGAGGAACCAATTATCCAAGCAAGGGAAGATATGAATATCCTTCTTCAGGGAATCTACCAGAATAGCTGTCATCGTACTGCAGAATCTGGCTGGAGATGAAAGAACAGACAGACATGTTGTTATTGAAAGGAGAAAAAATTGAAAAGACCTGCAACATGCATATAAGGCATTGATATGCCTAAAAGTGTCCATTATGAACAGTAATACCTGACACTGAATGGCAAACACGTCCAATGCTGTTTGCCCCTTACTGCTATGTACCAAATAGAATAGCTGAACCAGGTCTAGGAAATGATTGGAGGAGTGAGTCAAAGATTCCACCAACATGTTTACTTCACCTAAAATATCACTTGCTCAGACTGTGGCACATCATAATTCATAGCAGCATCTAGGAATTCCTGAAAATTCATTAAACAACATTTGTCCAGTAGAAAAAAATATGAAAAAAAATGCTGAAAGCCACTTTCAGCAAACAAAAGGGAATACGCTTGTTTTACATGGAATCACCCATGTGTAGATGAGACCACACAACCTTACTACCCTAAATACACCAACTCTACAGTCAAACAACAGTTGAGAAACTTGAAAAGTCCAATGATCCCTGAACAGAAGCTTTCAGCAATATGCTGGTGGAAGTTTTCTCTATACGATGTTACCTCTGAACACTCCTCACATTCCCACATCTACACCCTTGTGTTACAAAAAAGGCAACATGGTAATCACATTGACAACACTGAGTCATTCAATTAACACATGAATTTCTTTCTTCTGGAAGTCCTCAGCCAACATGACTAATACACTTGGATGAGATGGTACACCAAAGCCTTGTCTGGTGGTAGTTCAGTTGCATGTAAAAGATCCTACAACACATATCAAAAACAGTAGGGGATGTTTTCCAGTACTCTGGCCAAATTTCCCCTAGCCAGTATGAATACCACCTTGGGTCTCACCTGAAAAGAGATAATTGACCTAGTTGGACTATCCTAGTAAAAAAAGACTTAACAAATAAATAAATGAATGAATGAATGAATGGATAAATAAATTAATAAATAAATAACTGCATTAATTAAAACACTCTGGATTCAGAGAAAAGTCAAAATTGCAGTACTTTATATTAAAAGTGATACTCACATAGAGCTAACTGAAGAACCTGCTTGGGAGAACACTAGACATAAGATAACCATTGTGTCCAATTATACTATTCAAGTGCCCTTTGGCAGTAGAGGCACGAACCTTTAAAGACAACATATGTAACATAACAGACATTCTCATTAAAGTTACTGTCATCTAGGATAGTACAAGAGACTTGCCCTTCATTTGGAACTTAGAAGATATGAGATTGGAACCCTTGGCATTGTTTTGAAAGCAGAATAGCCTCAACAGTCCCTTTGAGGATATTGGAACAAAGTCAAGAGCTTTGCTGTGATATATTACTGTATGGATTCAGCCCTTTCTGTCAGATGGCAGAAGAGCTCTAACATGTGGCCATTTATGTGCATTCTAATAATCTGGTGGTCTTTTGTGAAGGATCTTGTGGAGAATGTCAAATAAACTTTATTGCAAATTCTAGATGATAATCAAGACTGTGACCGCTGGGCTATTAGAACCCTCTTCTGGAGTATGTTAAATGACACCATGGTGGTAAAAGGCCATCTGATACTTTAGGCCCCAATCAATTTGTGAGGGGAGCTTGGATTGGCCTGAAGGAGAAGAGGAAGTGGAGGCTGTGCAGGTTCATAAAGGTCTTCTACTGGGGAAAGAAGTACTTTGAGTGAGGGCCTGCTTCCTTTTCAAAAGGTCATCCCCTAAGTTTTAAAAACTAGATAATTAGAACTTCTCTCCTGGAATAGGGCAACTGAGATGGACTGCCTGAGCTCCTCCTAAAGGAAGTATGACCTCATCCATGCCATCCTGTGCAGTCACATACCTGAGCTGCTGCTCTAGTCATAACATCACTACATTTAAAATTGCAGCAAGCCACATAACCCAGTGATGAAACTGTACATATAGTCTTACACGGACTATTGACCAACTTCTCCTTCAGCCAAGACTGGGAATATCTTAAAGCTTTTTCAACATCATTTACTGAAGAGAGCTTGAACTACTACAGGAGAATCAATTTTTTGAGGGATTAAGCCCAATTGTGGTAGATGGAAGAGTCTTTCCCCACAATTTTCAAAGCTTTAGATCCCTTGTCATTTGGCAAGGTGAAAAATTGTGTCTTTTCTGCAATTCACATGGTACTTTTACTTTTACCAGTTTGTATTCTACTGAAGAAATGAAATAGGCGTTCAATGTTTGATGTCTGCTTGGGATGTCATGCCATTCAACTGTGGGGACAAAGCTTACAGAAAGTAGCTGCCTTCCTGGGATTTGTTGCAGCTGACCTGAGCTGCTTCTAAGCTGCCTATATTACATGACTGGTGATGAGCTGCTCAGGAAGAGCATTCCCAAATGTCCTCCTCATTCTACTTCTGGTACTCCTTTAGACTCTTCTGCAGGAAGGAAGGAAGGAAGGAAGGAAGGAAGGAAGGAAGGAATGAAGGAAGAGGGCCACAGGGTAGTAAGTGATGGACTTCATTAATTTCAGACATTTTCCAATGGAGTGGCTTCCTATGTAGAGGTGTAGGGAAGACATAACATTTAATTCTCCTTATGTAATGTGACATTTAATAGGAATAAGAGGCAGAGGGAGACCCAGAGCTCCAGATTGGACATTCAAGGTCTCAGTGAACTGAAGTTTGGGTCTTGAAATTTTGACGTTGGAGTGGGTGGGCCTGGTAGATCCTCTGCAGCCTGGACCATTGAATTCAATTGGAATGGGAGAAGAGGAGACTTGAAAAGAAGAATTCTGGCTAATCATTGGCATGTTACAGCCAATATACTTGGGGGGGGGGGTGACCACACTCCAGGATGCACCCCAGGGAATTATCTTGTGGTACACTTCTCCTGGTTGTTTTATAATCTACTGCTGTACTAACACACATGCATGCACACATATATAAACACACACACACACACACACACACACACACACACACACACACACACACACACACACACACACACACACACACACACACACACACACAACAACACACATATATTATCACCCTTCTATTTGGATCAACACACTTACCTTGCTAACAACTAATAAAGACAATAAAATAAAATAAATAAAATTAATGAACTCTTATTAGTCAATGAGAAGAATGCAGTTCGGAAACACTGACAGGGCATATTGACAATGAAATGACCTCTTGGAAAGTGTGACAAATGTCTTCTCTCCATTTCCTTAGACATTTGACCATAGCCCAGCAATGTCCTGAAATTGCATGAGGGACTCCTTTTTTTCTGCTTGTCATAGTGATTTTATTCATTTCTATTCTTTGAGCAGAAAGACAAGTCAATAATTTCTCCCTTCTGCATATATGGATTGCAGAACTGAATTGCTAACCGTTATGGCAGTACCTCGCTTCATGCTACTCTCTCAGGCATTATTATAACATGGATCTTGGCTCATAGCTCTGTCAACCACACAAAAGCTTAGAAGTCTTTCCTGCCTCAAGCATTGAATGGCGGAACTTTTCCATAATGAATGTCAGAGTTAACATCTGAACTATGTGAGTTACATAAAAGAACCTGCAGACTCAAGGTTGAGGCACTCTTTCCTGTCGCAGTGAATGATGTCATAGCTTGCACTAAATTAGAGAAAGAGCATCACAAATGGGATCTTATAAGAAGAATGATAAATTGGAATGTAAACATAAACTAAATTCTAAATGCACATGGTGCAGTCCCTGATATAACATAGTTATATCACAAATGTTGGCAGATAAAGGCTGCTTGGCCTGGCTAGTCTGTTCATTCCAGCCTATTATATAACCTACAGATCATATTCAACCAGCAGCAAATATGTATCAGGATACATTTTGTGCTTAAATGCTGCTTTATGTGAACAATATTATCCATTCCTAACCATGCAAATACTACAGTTTATAGTACTGTATATCACAGCCACATTATCCCTCGTTTCTTGCCTATACATTTAAGATATATTAACTAATGCATCTATTTCTTTAACTGATGCACTGAAGAAAAGACTTTACGGGATCAGCTACTTAGATAACAAACCAATGAATAAGTAAATAATTATGAAGCAAACTGCCTGCTGGGCACATCTGTAAGACGATATCCCTTTGCATATACATAATACACACACACACACACACTCACACACACACACACACACACACACACACACACACACACACACACACACACACACACACACACACACACACACACACACAGCTATCTCTCTCTTGCTCTCTCTTGCTCTATATGTATATATAGATATCTATCCATATATATATATACAATTGTATAGTTTCCATGCATTTTGTTGAATGTACAACTGGTATACAAATGCTATGGCTGGTGTATATTGATTACTGAATGGTTAACATGTGACCCTATATTTCATTGAGACAGGTGAGTGGGATTTGAAAGGGAGTGAGAGTGCTTCTGCATTTGTTTGGGAGTTAAGTTTGGGGTCAGGAATAGGTGAAGGGATAGGTTTTGCATGTCTGTGTATGACTGAGTGCATTTTATGGTTAAAGGTCAGAGTTAGGTAAGAGGATAGATGTAGTGTAGTGTAGGTAGTGTTCTTTATGTGCGTTTGAGTGCCTGAGTATGTCTTGTATAGTGGCAGTGTAATGGGAAAGTTTTTTTTAAGGTAAGGTGTAGGGTTTGGGTTGGAGGAAGGGGCAGAGTTAGGGGTAGCACCCATTACTAAGGTGGTGCATGTCTACTATTATGGGAGGTTTTAGTGTGAAGATTAGGAAAGGAAATAGTTTTCCTTTCTTGATCTTTCGTATGTTTGCTATTTAGGGCATTCAATATTATGCACTTTCAGTCTTCTTAATGCTGCTATTTTACATTTGAAATTAATGTACGTTCAATCATACATAATGTAACCATATATATATATATATATATATATATATATATATATCCATATGTGTTAAGAAAACATCTAAAGTTGCTCATTCATAATGCAAATCTGAAGTGCGAAATGGTCTGCTGTTATATAACTGATGGAGATGCTGTCTAAGCCAAAATGTTCCTTAAATATGTTCATAATAATACAATATTCATTCCTTGAGTTAACAAGAACTTTTCTGAAATTATATTGTAAGCTTAGGGCTGTGGACAAACAATTATGTTCCTCTCTGTGTAACTTTCACATTTTGTGATCTCCTGGCAGGATTCCAAATATAACAAAGTTATTGCTTATGTAAGCCAATGCATTTGTCTTGATCTGTCAGATGATATTGCACTGTTTATATTTCTCCATCACTTTAACTAGCTTATGGATTCATTAACATACAAGGGCATGCTCCTTGCTAGAAAGTTCAAGATCACTTTGCATTCTTTGACTTGACTTTATTTTCCCATCCCATCTCATATCCCTTCAGCTTTTCAGTGGGAAATTCGTAAGAAATGGTCTGCCAATTTCCTGACTTAATTACTTATGTACATGCATACACTTATACAAAAATGGGGAGAAGTACTTCTGCTGAGGTATTGTATTAATTTCCACAACTAGTATTTACCACGACTAACATTTATTTGCCTACTGATTTGTGTGCTTGTTAAACTAACCCTCATTTTTGTGAGAGGATTAGTGTGAGTATTGGTCATCGTGAAAGATCTTTAAGTTGAATTCCCATGAATGGTCATTCCTGCATGCTGAATCCTATGTGCCCCTTTCCTTGCTCTGCGCTCTGTAGTTTTACTCTGCTTTCCCTCCCCATGCCTCCATTATCAATCACTTTTAAAATGCCTTCTCTTCCCTGGTGTCAAATGCAAATCAAACAATAACAGCTCATTGTGATTCAGAAATGAGCATGCTGGTTAGACATCCCAACAAGTGTGCCCACTGTAAATCGAGTATATACCAACATAAAAAAGTCCATCTGCTGAAATGCCATTGAGTGGTCAGACTTTCTACTGGCATATGCTGCAGAGCAGAACAAAATACAAGAAAAAATCATGTACATAACTGATTTAGTTTGTATTTCTGTGCTGTTCCTCATAAAATCCAGATTTTTTTAAAATAGTATAATAAAACATAAAAAACAGCAATGGAGATTCTGCTGAAGAAGACTGAAGTGCCGTTATACAAGGACCACACCAGCCGTGGGTAAATCCTGATATACCCACGTATAGTCATGGATTATTGCTTAATTATATAATTCCAGTTGGGTAACCACATTTTCTTTGCATTTTGTGTGTTAATGTTTTGAGGCAAATTTGCTATTTTTACTATAGCACAGGTCTCAGTGTATTGATTTATATGTCTTTGTGTTATAGAGCTTAATGGGCTTCCAGTTATGCATGCATTTCCTTTTGTTCTCTGTTTTATTTATAACAAAACATCTCTTGAAGTAATAGTCAGACAGAAATATAAAGATACAAATGCAATCAAATAATTTATTAATAGCATCAAGGCTAGACATTCCATTTCTCTGGAATATTCCCACATAAATCAACAGCTTGTTAATAACCAGCTTCAGTGTGCAATATTGGAAGTGTTAGTTACAGGGAAAAATCATTCCCAGGCCTGTCTCATAACTCTTGACTCATAGCTTTCCTGTAATTTAGTCGTAATAAATCATCTTTGGTTTCTTTCCTCAGGCGTTAGCCCTTTCTGGTGCTTAAAAAATAAAGGAAGAAATACTGCTCCCAGAAGGATAACACAACGTGTGCTAAATATTTAATATATTTAACAGAGAAAGTATAGTGGGTGAGACATCTTCCAGTCTGTCCAGACAGCTAGCCTTTCTTCATTTCTGTAGGGTCATCATGTGAGAGATTTAATGCATATTATGTTAATACTCCAAATTAAAGCAGCTTGTTTAATGTAGTGTGCAGAGGGACAGGGAGTTAATACCCCAGCATCACATTTAGAGAAGCAGTGGTGTCTTCACCTGGTAATCGCTTTCAGAATGCTCCTTTTGTGAGTAATTCATCTTTAAAGCTTCCTGTTATTGTAGAAATGATCACTAGAAATTTCATAAATTTCAGTTCAGTTCTGCTTGCAACCAAACATTACATTAGTTGTATATACTCTTTCATTCTCATGTTTCATAATTTGGAAGGTGTGATGTATGTAATTTGCATGCATCTAATTCTCTCTAGAGCTTGTTAAACACTAGTGTTCATAGGGACATCCCGAAAGAATTAGTGCACCGAGTTATACACAATAGCGCATTGAGTGACAGTCCACAAGAAGTAGAGATTTACAGGCACAAGTAGCACAGCTTTTGGTGCAGAAGAAATACAGTATGCAATATACGAAAGACTGCATAATGTCATGCAAAAAAAGTGTTAACATGCCAGTGGGACTCAAGTACACATGATAAAATCAGCATGGCAGAGTGATTCAGAAATGTATACATTTATTATGATCAATCTTGACGTCATTGATTCTGAACACCTGGATTTTTTGGTGTAAAGAAGCTTCAATTACACTACCATGCTTGAATAAGCAGATGCATTAGTAGGGCAATATGAGTTAATGGCTGCTTTTGAAGCCAGTGCCTGTGATGTTCTAAAAAGTTGGAGTCAGTACTGCAAGCAGATTTGCCTGCAGCTGGAATGCCATCAGGTTCATAACCAGAACATGGTTAGCTGCTACTGTGTGGACAGAGGCAGCATATAGCTGTTAGGAGATGTGCCACATACAGTGGATTCAAGAGCCATGTGTAGATTACTTATGGTGGAGGCAAAAGTTTGTATAACACAACATTTTCTTGTTATATGGATCTTTCAGTATCTGGTACGGGACACATTAGGAATTTTGTAGGCATCAGCCATGGATCCCATACTAATTTCTTTACTTGATGTTGCAACATGTGGAGGAGAATATATGGTGTTCACAGAAAGAACCAACACATAAAAGGAATGCTTTCTGTAATTTAAACTGCTTTCCTGAAGTCCTGGAGACCACTGATTGTATCCACTTTGGCTTCAATGCCTCACTTGTTTTACATGGTATCTGGTATATCAGTTGGAAGGGCTTCCATTCCTTCAGCTACCAGGTGTTATGCAATGGACAGTGTATTATAATATAATGTCCACATGCATCACCCAAGCTGTGCCCATGATTACCACATCTGGCACATGTGTGACATCTACCAGACGTTCGTGTGGGGTAATATCTCACAAGGTCAACTAGCTGCTAGGAGCACATATTGCCAGGATAGGCTGATCCCAGTAATGGTGCCCACTGTTATGTTTTACAGGTGATGCAAGATATGGTATGCCTTAGAAATATGGCTGATCACACTATCCAAACTCGCAGACCATGGATAAGATGCTGAAGAACATGGCATATTTACAGATATACAACATTGTCAGAAATGTGTTTGGACTCCTGAAAGCATAAAGTAAACACCTGAGACCAGAAGTCATTTATCTGTGGTGAATGTAATGTTACACAATACAGTAGTACAGAAGCAGCTATAATGTGGGAAAAATACAGTACTATAACCTCAATTTGTTCTGGTGTAGACAATTTACTACAGAAAGCGAAAATACTTCCGCACCCTGTGAGCATATCACAATGGACCTTTCCCTCGTTTAGTGCTTCACCAGTGCTGAACTCTGTAATCCATGTAATCCTCATAATAAAATTTTTATTTAGTTA
This sequence comes from Protopterus annectens, assembly GCF_019279795.1. NCBI lineage: Eukaryota > Metazoa > Chordata > Ceratodontiformes > Protopteridae > Protopterus > Protopterus annectens. Next base: position 1,797,283,512 of record NC_056726.1, read on the forward strand.
TTTTACTGTGTTTTGTTCAAAACTGTGGTTGAATAGCAGTTTGAGATGCTCAAAGGGTGTGGAAGTGTTTTCTCTTTCTGTAGTAAAAACACAGTACTGCCTAAAAGACCTGTTGCAGCAGAGAAAGAGTTGGACACAGGATCGATGGACGAACCAGCCAAAGCAGTATCCAGTGTAAAGCAGAGACCATCATAGTGCATATGACACTGGCAAAGATGCAGTATCTTGTGCACAGCTATAGGCTGTGACAAGGACAACAGAGAATAAAAAACTGAGGCACGCATCAATGCACTCAGCCTATGAATTATACTGCATTGAGTGGTCATACTATACATTAGAGATTACCTCACCAGCACAGGTCAGACAGGTGAGCTGCGTACAGCCATCTTTGTTTGCTCAGATGGCATGGAGCACAAAAATAGGTAGCAGTGATACATGAAAAGCATGTGATATATACTCGGGTGGATATCAGGTTGGAAGGTCTTAGGGATGACATCTTTCTTTCTCATGTTGGGAAAGTTGGTCATATATACCATGTGGCCCTACAGTGCCAAGGGTGGATACATCCTGTGTAAGCATGATGTAACACCATTGTTAAATAGTTAATCAGTTCACTAGGGGTCAAAATTTTCTTGACCTTGTTCTCAGTAATATCACATTGACTTGCACAACTCCCCATCTCTGGACAAATCAGATCATCAATCACTATTCTTCTGATTTAGAGCATCAAAACCCACCACGATGAATACGTCTGAATTCTAGTACTTAAAGTTTGAAGGCTTGTCATACAATTTGTCTTTTTATCTGCAAGACTTCCAGTCCACAAGCAGCTTTAGCTGTCACTTCTACCAATGAATGGTACTCTCATCTAACAAACAGCATAAAACAAGTGGTCCCAAGCAGAACCAAATATATTGAGAGATCTCAGTATAAATCATCATGGTAGAATGACAGCATTAGTAAGTTTTAGAATAATAAAAAAATAAAAGCCTAAGTTATCATAAGGGAGCTCAAAGCAGAATATGAATTCAAATGACCATTTGAAGCAAATGATACATATGAAATTCATAACTCCTTTAAGAACATCAGACAAAAAATAACATGCTGCAATGCTCTGAATTAATTCATAATGATATTACCCATCAGAATCTAAAGATAGTACAAATCTATTTACAGATATATTTATTGATGCTCCAGAAGCAGTCATTATAGTTCCAGAAATTCCCAAGTCCCTTCTTACTCCCAAGATTGTTATTATGAAATATGCCCTGACTGCACTCTCTAAAGCTAAACGTCCTGCCACTATAATTACTAACAGTATACCTGCTTGCTTAATTAACAGCCCCAGCCATGCCATCTCTGAACACCTTCTAAAACTAATTGACTTAAGCAGAGTCAGAGTATATTTTGCTGAAGTGTACAAAATGGCTATCATTGTGCCCCTCCATGAAGGAGACTCCACCTCTGATCCTGGGAACTACAGAGTCATCAGCCTAGCAAACCTAATTTGCAAAACAGTGGAATGTAGTATTTGATTTCATAAGCACAACTATATAAAATATATATTTTTTATTTGTTCGAAGTTTTGTTAGTCAGGTAAGTAAGGCTAGTCTGAATATTATTTTTACTGCAACCCAGGTGCAGAAGTATATAGTAATCAAAGACACAATGGATAAACAATATTAAGTATGTTAGTGATAAATGCAATATTACTAAGCATAGCAGTTATACAATTCGGAACACAGTTCTGTACAGTATTATCTAGAAATACAATTGGTATTCGATGTTGAGCAAGAGTAGCTTACACTGTTATACAGCACATAACTCATAGCAGTGTGATCATGTTTTTGTTAACAAGATACGTTGAAAAGTGTTCAGTAAGGAGAATTACACATATTAAAATTTAACAGGAATTACTTGCTAAACAGTGGATAAAACTGAAAATTAAGTTTTAATAAGTGAACTACAGACAGCATGCAGCTACCTAATCTTTCTGATTTACTTATATTTGGTTACATTATGTGAGAACTATTATTTGAACTGCAGAGAGGTGCAGTCACTATGTAACTACTCAAACTACTTGGTTAGTTTGTTGTTATTGCTTTAGACCGGCAATGATATGCATATGTCAAAGGGGATCACATCTTCCTAATTTTGTAAATTCTCTAAGTCACTAAAGCTGTGGTTAGCAGACATGCAATTTATACAGCATACTTGGAGCTGGCTAAGACCTTTTTTTTCCAATGACCTTTACTGAATTATCACTTGTGACACAGGCAAATTTACATTCATATATAAGTAATCATACTATATTAACATAACACATATTATACTTCACATATATTGCTATATATCATATAACATAAGCAACATTACATAAATTATTCAATTTCTGCCCTTTTTAAACAAGAATCATCTTTAGTAAACCATGGCTTACTGCATAGGCAATCATAAATTTATGGAAATGAAAACAAACCACACCGACATAATCCTAGTTGCAAGCATTTTACATCACAAACCATACTGACACACTCCCATTTGCAAACATTATACATCCCTTATAACCTAACCAGTCTTTCTCACTCAAGCATTATATATCTCATGTAAGTTCTGCTGCCTTTTAAACCTCCCTTGACACTATTCCCTGTAGTGGAATTGCAAATTAACTTTCCAGGCCAAAATATAGACCCCTGTGTTGTAAAATGGACAGCAAATTGCTGACAGATAGTAGCAGGCACTATATCAGAAAGTAAAAAGATAACTAGCAGTGTTCCTCAAGGGTCAATACTGGGACCGCTTCTGTTTGGTATCTCCTTCTTGGATCTACACACTACTGTACCAGACATATGGCTAACTAAATTTGCTGATGACAGTAGGCTGGGTGCTGTTCATTCAACATTTAGTAAAGTGTTACTACTACAGGGGCTAAATTACACAAAGCTATAGTGACTTAAAAAGGTTTAAATTAAATGCAAAGAAGTGTATCCCTGTGTCCTGTAGTAAACAGGTATAGACAGCAATTTACATTATAGATAGCATCACACTCAAATTGATAATATCATCAGAGATCTTGTTGCTTTCATAGATAACTCCTATCATTTGAGCACCATATAGCAACAGTAGTGAGGACGTCCTTGTACCTAGCATTCAGTTCAAAATAAGTTATCATGCCTCTATATCCTGCACTTATCATATCACTTGTAGAATGTAGAATGTAATACCTCTTTTTGTATGTACAATCCAAACATATCACAATGATAGAAATACCCCAGAGACTCCTAATTTCAAAGATCACTGGACTAAAGATCCTCAGCTGACAGCTCAGGTTTGAAGCACTGTCTCTATGCTGTCTCTATACTTTCTTATAGAGTCCTGCATAGTGATTTGTCTAGCATTCCATGTTGTTAATCCCTCCTTGATCTCCTACCCCTCCACAAAATGAATGGCTCCACAATTAAACTAAAGCTCTACGTCTTAATCAACAAATAAATATAGCATATTGATGGGACAAATGTATTATTTAATGCTACCTCTATTTCTGGAATAATCCTACGTTGCATTAAAAAAAACAGTGATACCCTCACTTCCTTCAAGCAAAACCATGATGATTGCATAGTATGCATAAATATATTATACTCCAGACTTGTTTTGCCCTTCTGGTGGCAGGAAGTGATCTATGAGGGTGGGCACTGGCAAAGTGATTATGGTGCATTGACTGATTCTGTCTTGTGAACTTTGTAAATCTGTGAGTCCTACAAAACTTCAACTCCATGATTTTACTAATGTATTTAGAGTCAGAGCTTCATAGATATTCTAAGGCCACTGAGTCCCATGACTATTTTCTTCCTGCCAGCATCCTCCTAAGGCCACACTTACTTTATTAGCAAGATTTTTTTACTCTTCACTTTGAGTTAGAGTACCACTCAAGCAGGCTGTGTCTGAGATCATTATGTCTTCATCATCTTCATAACCCATTTACTTGTTTGAGCAATAAACAAGATGATTTAACTAGGACCCTACTCTTGGTCAGGAGGATCTTGCAATGAATGTACAGTTTCTTTTAGTAATCAACCTGAGAGCTGCTTACATCAATATAAGCTGGTACAATGAGGAAGCAAATGAAAAATAGTTCAGTCATAGTTCAGTCATAGTTAACTTCTACCGATCCTTGTATTTTTAAACAACAGTAAAGAAAACCAAACGGGTAGAAAAATGCTCACTTTATTAAATAACAAACAAAGCTTTCGGGAATCCCCCTTCTTCAGTGTTAAAGTTGAACAAGTTAAAACATTGTCTTATAAATTATATGCCAATAACCGACATGACACAGCCATCCAATGTGAGAATAGAAATCATTAAGAACATAAGCTCTTCTAACAGACACAATACTTATAAAATGTAAAATATATAGTCATCCTATCCAACAAAGAAAACATTTTTTTCTAAAAGTAAAATTAATCAATGTGGTTAGTTGATTAATTTTTACTTTTAGAAAAAAATTGTTTCTTTGTTGGACAGGATGAATATATATTTTACATTTTATAAGTATTGTGTCTTTTAGAAGAGCTTATGTTCTTAATGATTTTTATTCTCACATTGGATGGTTGTGTCATGTGGGTTATTGGCATATAATTTATAAGACAATGTTTTAACTTGTTCAGCTTTAACACTGAAGAAGGGGGATTCTCGAAAGCTTTTTTTGTTATTTAATAAAGTGAGCGTTTTTCTACCCGTTCGGTTTTCTTTATAGTGAGGAAGCACACAGTGTGAGCAGAGACAATACAGTAACCAGCTGAATGAACAGGACATTGAACAGATAGTTCCCCAATAGATACTAAACACAAATGTTATGTGTATTAAATATGACTGCTGTAAATAAAAATTAGTGATATCTTGGCTGTATAGCTTGAATTAAAGAAATATGAGCAGCATTGATAGGAATTTTGATTTTTGTATTGTGAAGATGCTAACGAAAGTAGAAAGCAAATATTTGATTTTTATAAAAAAAAATGTATTTGACAGTTCCCTGAGGAAAATTATTATAATACAAAACACAAGGTGTGGGTTATACAGTATCCCATCATGGGTTTTGTTGTACTTACCTCCCCTGCATAAAGCACTTATGATAAAATGAAAGTTAGTTATACAAAAACGTAAACACTGAAGAAAACAATCAGCATGCCTGTTGTAAATCCAGAATCAGTCACAGCAAAAATTTTGTCTGGCTGTAGCTATTGAAAAGACAATGTAAGTGGTCCTACATCTGACCTGGTCATAGTGGCATGTCAACCACAAGATTCTGCAAAGCATGGCCAGTTGGCAGCTTCCTGCCAAAGAGCAATCAGCCATGGAGATAAAAGGCCTGTAGTGACACCTCATTCTCTGGATCTGAGTACTTGCCATTTCTACTCTTTCTCTTGGCAGAGACCTTCTCTTTGCATGGTCTATCTCAGAATCTGCCACTGCCCATGCTACTGTGTTTCGCTACATTCAATTCTTGAAAAGGGAAGTGGGCATGACTGTGACATGCCAGTTATTCTATGGTATGAGACCTGGTGAATGGCTGTGATCTCAGATGACACTAGCAGTTTCAGGACACCATGGTGGTGCTCTCAAGAGACTATAATCTTTCCTCCTTTTTTCCATAGGCACCACTGATATCATTGGCTCAGGGAGTCATATGAGGACCACAGTATAATTTAAATGCTTGGCACTGTCTCATCAGGGAGGTTTCCGAGGTGCTTGGCATCCTTCAACTTGGTGTGGCCTGCAAGCACCACTACAGTGTCCCAAAGAGGCATTATCAAGCTCTCCTTCATTTTGGGAAGAGGAGATCATTGTGAGAGCTCCAGTAAGGTACAATAAGACTGTTTTAAATGTTTTAATTGTAAACCTAACAATTTGGAATGTACTAATGTCTGCTTTTTTTCTTCTATCATGGCTCCAGAGTCATAGCAGACAATCACCAGCAATATTAAGTGAGGTTAGGTGGCATTTACAGTTTCAGGGATGACTATACCTGTTAGTACTCAATGTTATGTAGCTGATTATTGTTCAGAGATGCCAGTCTGGTGGTCTCCTTCCATATACATGATCCACAGTGCGCTACACCACTTGGGGGCTGGGCACAAGAATGGCTGTACACTGCATGGAACCTCTGTATTGACAAATCCAAATGACTTTGAAGAAATTGCTTATTACAGGTAGGTAACTGTTACTGTGCATAGGGAAGCAGTTATGTGTGTGTATATATACTTTCAATTACACACATGACTGTATGAAATGCTGCTTTCAATGCATGCATTCATTGTGCATTAATGGGTACGGGATGCTTTGACCTCACCGATTTGACCCTGGACATTGAGTACTAACAGGTATAGTCATCCCTGAAACTGTAAATGCCACCTAACCTCACTTAATATTGCTGGTGATTGCCTGCTATGACTCTGGAGCTATGATAGAAGAAAAAAAGCAGACATTAGTACATTCCAAATTGTTAGGTTTACAATTCAAAAATTTAAAACAGTCTTATTGTACCTTACTGGAGCTCTCACAATGATCTCCTCTTCCCAAAATGAAGGACAGCTTGATAATGCCTCTTTGGGACACTGTAGTGGTGCTTGCAGGCCACACTAAGTTGAAGGATGCCAAGCACCTCGGATACCTCCCTGATGAGACAGTGCCAAGCATTTACCTTATACTGTGGTTCTCATATGACTCCCTGAGCCAATGATATCAGTGGTGCCTATGGAAAAAAGGAGGAAAGATTATAGTCTCTTGAGAGCACCACCATGGTGTCCTGAAACTGGTAGTGTCATCTGAGATCACAGCCATTCACCAGGTCTCATACCATAGAATAACTGGCATGTCACAGTCATGCACACTTCCCTTTTCAAGAATTGAATATAGAGAAACCCAGTAGCATGGGCAGTGGCAGATTCTGAGATAGACCATGCAAAGAGAAGGTCTCTGCCAAGAGAAAGAGTAGAAATGGCAAGTACTCAGATCCAGAGAATGAGGTGTCTCTACAGGCCTTTTATCTAGCCATTTTGACCTTGGACAATTTGACCCAACTAAATATTACATTTCCAACTTTTATTAAAGAAAAACTTAAAAAACATAGTTATGAAAAAATGGGGAAAAAATATGAGTTCTGTAGCTGTGGTTAAAAAACAAAATTACAGACATTATGAAAAAATACAAACTTTTTTGTAAACAATGAAAGAAAAAATTAAAGAAACGTTATATAAAGTACTAAATATATATATATATATATATATATATATATATATATATATATATATATATATATATATATATATAAAATTAAATGTATATAAATTAATATTAGAGTGACAAATATAGTAACACGTGCATCGGTATCCATTAAAGGAAAGCACAAACTGCCTACAGAAGCATACAGCACGTTAAAGTAAAAAAAGAGTTTCAGTGTAATCAGTTTATGAAAACACCAATAAAAAGAAGAAATAGCCAGTCAAGTAAAGCACGTAAATAGTCAAATTAGAATATTTATTAAAATCAAAAGAGTGAAAAGCAGACAGGAGCCTGTAGGCCATTTCATAATGTAAATACTTTCGCACGTGGTAACTTTCATACGATCATAAGCAGAAATTGCGATTCCCATACAAACATCAAAAAGGTAGATAAAATAAAAAAAAAAATCAAACATACCTTATAAAAGATGTAACAGGAAAAATCTTCAGATAAAAAATAGTAAAATAATTAAATCCAAAAAATGTATAAGAACAAGTACAGGAAGAATCCCATCCAATACAGACTTACCAACAAAATAGAAAAGGTATCTCATGCCACCTAGTGGATACTATTAAAAAAATGTAACAGAAGGCTCGAGCATAGATTCAGTGAAAGATGTCAAACATTACCTAAAATAAATAAACAAATAAATAAAATCAAGAAAAAATTAATTATGAGGAATATCTGTACTGCTTTGCAAAGTATAACTACGATAAGACAATAACATTTTGGAGATATGACAAAGTATCATCATATAACTGTAAAGCCAGACTTCATACAAGAGTATCTACAAATGAGGTACTCAATATCTTAAATGAACTCAGAGAGAAGCGACATGTCAGAAATAGAAGTTGAGAAGATAAAACAATCCTTAAACAATGTGCAGAAGACACAATTGAAATTCCAGCAATGATCATTAATACTACAATAGAGGGAACATAAGAAGCAGTGAAAGGTAAACTGCCAAACAATGACGTGATGAAAAAAATAATCAAAAGAAAAAGACAGAAAATGAATGCAGCTCCAGCATAACTCATTGATTTAGCCTCCATAACAATTCCAGAAAAAATATAAAATATATGGAGAAAATAAGAATTCCCTTTTGTTCAACTCTGGAGAAGGAGATAAGAAAAAATGTTAACATTTAGATGTGACACAACTCGTACATGGAGCCATCTAATAAAAAACTATTCAAAGATGGAATATTCAAAATAGCACCAAGACTATTTTCTCAGGTGTACATTATAATGAGTGAGTGAACCGGGTACATTATACAATAGCTTACTGTCTATTACCAGACAAGAGAAAAGAAACTTATGAAAGAATGTTTCAAGCAATACAAGACATTTGGACAAACCTATTACCAAATTCAGTTTGAACATATTACAGAGTAGCTGTACTAAATGTTATTAAAACAACATATCCAAAAACAGAAATCCAAAGATGCTTTTTTCACCTAGTAAAAAACAAGAAAAAAGGTATCACATGATGGACTTCTGTGGCAGTATAACACCATAAGTGATTTTGCAATTCAAGCATAGATGATTCCCGCACTCGCTTTCATATCACCAGATGAACTAAAGAATGCCATAGAGGATTTAGCAAACTATATACCTGAAACACTGCAACCAGTTCTAAACTGGTTTGAGGACAGCTATCTTGGATGACCAAATTGCAGAGGAATAAGAAAAAAGCAATGTTTCCTCCAAATATTTGGTCAGTGTATGAAAGAACCTTAACTGGGAACATCGAACCAACAACTGTGTGGAAGCTACTCGTAGAAGAATGCAAACAGAATTTGGAGTAGATCATCCAACAATTTGTCGATTTATAGATGGTATTCATAAAATTCAGTGTGGAAGAGATCAAGATTATGAGGCATTTATCAGTGGATAAGAACCAACGAAAAAAGGAAAATATTAAACATTGATTAAAGATTCCTAACATTAGTAAGAGATCGTGCCAATCACGCAGATTTAGAATACCTACATGGAGTAGCTCACAATTTCTTAATTTTAAATGTTAAAACTTATTTATAAAATTAATATTAACATAATAGATAATAGATTGAATAAAGTAAAATTGACATACTATAAAATTGAATATTTAATTGAAACACTGTTTAAATAAGTTCTCATTTTAAATATGTTAAAAATGGTTATTAATTAAATTTATATTAACCTATTAAATTAAAAACTAAATAAATTGACATTAACATTATAAAAAATAAAATATATTTTAAAATCAAAGACTGTTAGTTGAATTATTGTGTACTTCATTAATTCATTAATACAGACAAAGTATTTATTAAAATTTATCTGGGGTCAAATAAGCCATGATCAAACTGTCTAGTAAATAATCTAATACACAGTAAATGAAAATATAGCTATTAAAGTGTATAGAAATGCATTGGGGTTGAATCATCCGGGAGTGAGTTGTCCAGACTCAAACTGTCCTGCTTCCGCATTTACAAGGGTTTCTATTCATTAGGTATTGCGACTGCTGCCATGGTGGCTGAACAGGTAGTACACTTACCTTTTGTGCTTCAAAAGTAGGTGGTTTCCAATTACTATTTAAACAGCAGGTGATTTTCTTCCATCTAAATGCAGCACATTAACCTGCACAATAAGGGTTTCGAAAGTGAAGTTACATGTCCTTCCATTAGTAGTACACATCTGATATACTCAATGATGTAGTTTATTGGTGCAATGGTGTTATTGGTTCATAGGGTCATAGATGTTTACTAGACTAACAACCACAAGGGCCTTTTTAAGGCTAGCTATATATCTGAAATCTCTAGCAAGTTCTGGTACCCTTGATAAGTGTAAACAGGGGCTTGGGAGGTGAAACATTTACAAGCAGGGGCCTGGGAGATGAACTTTTACTGGCTGCCTGTGTCCATTAGAGACATAAGTGCCAAACCAGGGATGAATTTCTTGATCCCCATCCAATTGTCCAAGTTACACTTGAATTGGGTTAGGGAGGAAATCTGCTTCACAATGATGGGGAGCCTGTTCCAGAGAAGGGGGTAGCCTCTGGGATACATACCTGTCTCCAGCAGGTCCTATTTATATCACAGACAATGTTTTAGTCTTTAGAATGAGTAATTTTGGTGCTGTTTGTTCTATCAGAGTGGGTCTGACAATGCCTTGTATGCCATACATAGATCTCTCCTCAACAGCCTGTAGGAGACAGAATACAAGGACAGGCCTTGAGGCAATCTGCATAGGACATGTTATTTATGCCTTATATTCTTTTAGTGAGGAACCTCTGCTGACATTCCAATTGTTGGATATGCCTGGTTAGGTACATACCAAGGGGGAATTGTACTCAATGATAAGTCTGATGAATGCTGAATACAGTGGAACAATGTTTTCCCTGGACCTAGATACCATACCTTTGTTTATAAGCTACACAATGATGTCTTCACTAGTGTAGACACGTAATGGTCAAAGGCTAGTTTACTGTCTACATGTCTCCCCACGTCCCTGACTACTGGGTCAACTCTTAGGGGTGTATCAATATTATAGTTACTGGGGTGGATGACTTCCTGAAGGATACTATTATGCATTACATGGCATTTAGTTTAAGTCCATGGTTCTGGCAGCAGTTGTTTGTCTGTGTCAACCCTTCCTGGACAACATTTGTGTCAGTGGGTTATTCAATGACAGCTCCTAATTTGCAATCATCTGCAAATTTAGTCAGCCAGGGGACATTGATATTGATCTTGACTTCAGAGAAGTAAATGCCAAAAATGAGTGGTTCCGGGACCGATCCCTGAGGAACTCACTTGTGATTATCCTCTTTGTAGAGGTGTACTCCCCCAATTCAAACTTTCTGGGTCCTGCCTGTGAGCCAGCTGGCTATCTACCTGGTGACATAATGGTCTGTATCTAACCTCTTAAGTTGTCATGAGTGTTTCAATGCCTTGGCCAGGTCAAGGTATGCAGTGTAAACTATTTTGCCCTCATCCATTGCTTTGGTGACCTTATCAAAGAAGCCCACCAGGTTCAGTAGGCATGACCTGCCCTTGATGAAACCAAATTGATTTGGGTTGGTTCTAGTGTCTGGAGGTTTCCTATGTCATTATTGATGAATTCCATGATAATTTTTCCATGGATTTGCATAGGAGTTTAGTGAGACGTATGGGTCTGTAGTTTTCAGGGTCTGCAGATGGTCCACCTTTGTGCAGAGGGATGACTGTTGCTTTTCACAATTCATGAGATCTGAAGCCTGTTTGGCGGCTACAGTTAAACAGCAATGCAAGAGGGCCTGATAGATCATGTTTCATGCTATTTAGAAAGTACCCCTTTGGGAAAAAACATGTACCCATGAATTACCACATAGGTGGCAGTACACTAAACACCGAAAGTGTGATAAGAGACTTAGGGGCACTGGTGGACATTGGTCTCACCTTCAATAAACACATTGCCACAGCAGTCAGGAAATCCTTCTATATGGCACACATCATCACTAAGGGGCTTTTCATCCAGAAAAAGGAGGTCAATGTCCCACTGTACTCATCCCTCATTAGACCCATAATAGAATACAATGTCTCATTTGGTATGTAACTCTCAAGATATTTGCAACAGCTGGAAAGGCCACAGAAATACATCACTAAAAGAACCACAGGCCTAAAGCAGATGCCCAATGCTGACCGCCTTAAAAAGCTCCAGCTATACTCTGTTGCATATTGTCTACTCCAAGGCTTAATTGCTGCTTAACATACAAGGCCATGTCAAACCCAGAGCTGTTAGACATGCTACACATAAAGAAATCCCAATCCCTCAGAGCCACATGCTCCAGGGATCAAAACCTTGTCATCACAATAAATAAAACATGCTGGAGGGATAGGTTCCTGACCGAGGGACTCCCCAGACTCTGGAATAGACTGCCCATATATGTCAAGCAGAGCACCTCTTTGGCCCTCTTCAAAAGGAACCTTGATGATTGGATGGGAGAAAGGAAATTCACCCTGGGGATCACGTCAGTCGCCCTGCTAGGCAGGGGTCCAGGGAAGTAAATAGTGTGGGAAGAAATAGCCAGGGAATTGTTATGGCTAGGCTTGTATAGGCCCTAGGGCCAATAGCCTAGTACCAACCTATGAACATATAAACCTATGAACCCTAGGATATTGTCTGGGCCCATTGATTCAGTGTTCTTGGCCTTAGAGACAGCATTAGGGACATGTTCTCTAGTGATAGCAAAGGTAGTTATATTTGATGGTATTTCCTAAGGGAAGGTTGATGGGGTGAGGGGGGTAAAGTTGGAGCTGAATTTGTCAGTCAGTAGGTCTGCTATATCTTCTGGCTCAGTACAGGTAGCTCCATTTAATATGAGCTCTGAACACAATTGTGTATTGCCTTTGAGGTTGCAGACATAGCTAAAAAATGCCTAGGAGACCAAATTTGCATCAAATTTGGCTTTGGTAGACTTTATTTGTCCTCTGAGTTGTTTGTTTAGTTTGAAGAGAATGCTTTTATCCTGCTGGGTGCTGGACCTCCTATTTTTGCCATGATTAGCTAATATTTGAACTATTATATTTTTGTTGCAATGTATAGGTAATTGTATGTCTGCACTTCTCTCCCCCACCCTCTTCATCACTGTGTTTTCTGTTTATTACAATTCTTTTAAGATTCTTTGCTATTTCTCTCACATTTATTTTTCTTTTTTTATTCACCAATGTCCACAGCACTAGCTGAAACCCCACTATGGACCACCAGCAAGAAGTCACACTTCTCCTATCCCAAGAGAAGGCTGCTAGGTCCACCTCCCAAGAAACACCAGTGCAACAGGAGGCTGATAGGTCCTTAAGCCTTGCCCCTTGTGGGCCATCCCTGGTTGGGGGTGATGTGGTTCACACTTGCGGCTCACTCAGGGATAAAGATCATACCACCATCAGAGCCAAGACCTAGTGGTGAGAGTGCCCAAGATGGGAGTGATCTCCTAATGGGTCCAACATAAGCAGGATGATACTACTAGCTATACCCTACCTGTCCCTCATCATGGTGTTCTCCTCACTTTTGTGTATATACCCACCTTTGTTCACTGTCCAATCATCCCCATCACACTTGTGTTCCCCTATTGGTCTGATGTCTCCTTCTCTAATATGCTCTCCCTCCCTCAGTGAGTCAGCCCTGTCTTGACATCCTTTTCTGTCTTCAGTATTTGTTCAAGTATCTCTGCTACCTACTCTAAACCTCTTAACTTCCTTCAGCTTCCCATACTTCTTTCTCTACCTTACCATCTTAAAATATATAAAATTGTCACCTGTCTTGAAAAAACTAATTACCCTAACTGCCCCACTACCATCTGGTTTATTCCTTGTCATCAGCTTTAAGAATAATCTTCAAAAATACTTTTTTTACTCCTCAACTTTGAGTTGAGGAGCCATGAGTTAACCTAGCTATGATTCTGGGTGTTTGCCTGTTTGGTTGTCACCTGGGATATCTTCTGCCTGCAATCCACATGTTTTCCTTCTGTTTGGGTGAGTTTTTATTAGGTTCTACAGTAGTTTCCAACATTCTAAAGGTGTGCTTTTGGTGAACTGCAGCTCTTCCAAATTGCCCTTAGTCATGCAGCCCATATTCAAGTGAATGTCTGTGTTTCCCCTGCAATGGGTTGACACCAGCCTAGCAGTAGCTTCCTCTGTTTTGTTACTACTGAGGTTCAGGGTAGGTTCCAGCTCCCCAGCAGCTCTGACATGTATTAAATAAGCACTTGGAGAATCAATGAATAAATGGCTAATATGGGTCCTAGTCAGTGTAAGACATACAACTGTGATTCTAGCAACACTGAAAAGAAAAATAAAGCGTTATTACAAAAAAGTTCATCATATCTTGGAACTCTGTGACATAATTAAAACACTTCTGAAAGGGCTTTGCCTCTTGACTCTTCATGACCACAAGTCTACTATATATATATATATATATATATATATATATATATATATATATATATATATATATATACACACACACACACACACACACACACACATATACATAGATACTCCAAAATAATTGAACCTTAGAGTGTTAGGAAAACTATGGAGTATTGCAACCTCAAAATTAGTATGCATTTCACATATTTGCACTTAAAGTCACTTTATTACGATAATCACAGTTATAGGCCCCAGAATTTCTACAATAATCTGGCTAATGACACACATGCATACCTGATACAAACCCAAGTAACTTTTTGCATTATTTGATGAATTTATTTATATTTGTTTGAAAAATGTGACTTATATTTAATTGGAAACTTGGGTATCTTAGCAAATAATTTCTTTCAGTACTATGCAAGTTCCAACAAGATTCTTTATTACTGAATTTTTTTTCCCAACAGGCTGTTCTGATGATCAGCCAGCCAGATAGAGATCTCTCTTTGCCCCTTACATCTGAGGGTTCAGTTTGTTCCCTCACCAGGATATACCAGATTGATGAATGACCATGAGTAGGGTCATTCCTAATTATCCTTAAAATGGGAGAATGCACAGGTCAGCTGAAGTGGCAGTATCATTGTAAGCAGGCCAACTTTTCTTTTCTTAATCCCACACTGTATTTTGACAACCTGGGCAAGTGGAACTCATGCAATACCCATAATTGGACAATGTGCTTGTGCCAACTCATGCTAGAGGGTACGTGTGAGTGTACTGGTGGATGCTAGGCCCATGCTAATTATTTGACTTATACCTAGCCTTGAATGAGTGCCAGTATTCCCATGAAGGACATGCTAGCATGGATGCTTATTCCAACTCTCCCCAGCACCCAAACCAGTGCTTGAACCCTGGTCATAATAATAATAATAAGGTCACAGTGAAATAGAGCAAAATGAAAATAACTCTCTGAATATTACCACGACAAATCATTTGAGGAGAGAGAAGTAATGTTATAAATAACCCTCTTTAAAGCAGTCATGGGGAAGGAATATTACTCTGTCTTTTAGCAGTACTACCCCCTCCACCAAAGCACACATTAATATAGCATTAGTTAGTGCAAGATAATATACAGTGATAGATAATTTGGAAGGAGAAACATTCAAACATCAGAATATTTTAAATTAAAGCAACCCAGTAATGGAAAGTAGATGACCAAAATAAACTGACACGTTATTTCTCAGATAAATAAAGTTGCTTCGAAGAAATGAAGCTGATAATATAAGTTAAATCTTTGTGAAGATGAACAGATTTGCCATCTCTTGGACCAGCTATTGTAAATTCATCTTTTATGGACTTAGCTGACATTGGTGTACATTAAAATGTAACTCAGGAATAATTAATTTAACAGAAAAGGTCTTCACGAATCTTTCAAATGAATTGAACACTTGAAAGAAAATCTTTATAAGCACAATCTTTGTGATATATTTCAGGCTTCAGTGGGAAAGACAGTTATTAATTTATTCATTGCTCTTTCAGTAAACACATATGACTCTTCTTGCTTTTACATCCGGTTTTAAGTAGGGGATAGTGAATTAAAGGGCCTTTTATGTAACATATGTAGGAAATGAATGACATTTAATAGCCTTGGATGAATGGATGTTGTGTATTACTCCCTGCACTTCTAGATATGCAGTATATTGACTAGTAAAGTAGATACCATATTGAAGAGGGGTAGTTGACGGATATGAAAAAGTGATTTAATAAGCATTGGTAGTTCAGAATATGTTAGGAAACTAGTATTAAAAAAGGGAGTCAGTCTCAGCTGTCACTTTTCTTTCTCTTTTTCTCTTGATGTCATCAAAGTTTAGCCAAATATAAAAGAAGTTTGTATTCTTCATAATATTAAAGGCAGCACATAGAGTGGTAAAAGGGTGATTCACCTTCTCTTACTAACTAGTGAGTTATATTCCATGATTCCACAAAGAATGTATGGTGAGAAAGGAGTTAGGTTTGCAGAATATCCTATGAGGATATCTAGAGGGAAGATGAGAAAAAATGGCCTTTTGTGGGATCTACGAGTATTCACCTCAGCATAGCTTTAAGTATCCTATTAATTGTGTTATTGTATCGAAAGCCAATGGAGGAAGTTGCATTCATACAAAGAGCTGCCACTAAGGAATTCAACTTGAGTTACTTAGAGTGCTATCTGGGGGGGGGGGGTATGGGTGCAGTATCTACTAGTTCACAGCAAACCTTAAAACTGCTGCCTGATGTAGCCACCAAAGACTGGGACATGTAAATGTTCCTAACCCCTCTCTTCATAATGAAAGTAGTTCTTGATATAAGGGATACACAAGAAGGATCAGTACTTATTTAACCTCTTTAGTAGGGTAACTGAGAGGGGCAGTCAGGTAGCTTGCAATATATGAAGGGCTTTAAGAATACAGGATACCTTTAACAACCAGATTATCTAGTTTCTTCTTCCATACCGGAAGAGTTTTTGGATTATTTATATTAGGCAAACATTTATTTTTTTATCTACTCTTGTTGCACTGCAGCTTCACTTGGAAACATAACTTCAAGAATGTCTCTGAAACTCTTACCTATTATAGTCCCTGAATTTCTATTTGGGTGAAGGAAAGTGATTCCCAGAATGTTGGGGTAATGCATGATAAGTAATGGTCTGTAGTGTGCAATTTATTTGTTGGTGTTTGCAGTGTCAGACCTTAGATAGAAAGTGATTTAATCTGATGATTGTAGATTCTAGGGAGAGGCAGCTAGTAAGAAAAGTAAATGATTTAAAGTCCCTCGAGCTTAACTATGAGACAGCCTGTCACAAACTCAGACCTTTGTCATATGGAAAGTCACTTAGCTTTAGGGAGTGGAAAACAACGAAGGATCCTTTTGAGGGGAAGCATAATAAATATGCAAATGCAGTCACTGACTACGTAAACTGTTATGAGATTTTTCTTTGGTGTTGAGAAGCCATGGCTTGTAACTTGAACAACTTCTCAAAAACTCTCTTTTCCTTTCCATGTCAATAGTCAATAGAATTCCCTTGTTTTATATACTGTCTACTAATGTGATGTACCCAGACATTTTTCTGCCTTATTTTCTTTTAGCTTTTAGCAATGTACACTGTGAATTCCTCCTGATAGTCATACATTTAATCTAAACCTGAGTTAGCCACCAATAACAGCATGTCATGGTTTTATACCCCCTTCAGTGTTAATCAGCACATGCACTGCCAACATTATTTTAATTCATAACAAAAAACAAACCAGTGTATTAAAGAAAAAATAGATTTCCTTTTCAGTTTTTTTTAATTACTCCACTGGCTGAATCAGTGCTGATAACAAAGGAAAAGTAGTTGAACATTTTTTTTAAAAGATGTTTCTTGTACGAGTTCTCCATGTCCAGAAACAGCTACAGAAGGTTTTAGAGCCAGACGTTTTGTGTTTATTTACATTCATTGGGTTAATAAACAAGGTTTTCCCAGTCATGATGGAGAAGTCACTTCCTGCCTCTGACCTGCATTTCCAACTGGGTCCTTGGTGTTTACCATTTATCTCCATGCTGTTAATTTCTCCACTGATGTTTCTTACTTCTGAATAGCTACTCTTATTTCTCTTTGGCTGCACTGACTCTTACGTCTGTCGTCCATGTGATCTTTATACATTTTCTTCTCTTCAGCATTCCCTCCCGTTGTCACTATGCTGTTGCCACTTTCTTTACATCTTGGAATGTTACAGTCCATGCTTTTCATTTCCAGATTCTCTCGTTCTTCTTGTTTTAAGTTACTCCAGTACTCTGTGTTCCATGTATGCTTTGTCTATCTGTGGCCCTGGCTAGTTTGACAACTCTGACATCAGCTTTTCACAGAACCAGAAATGTTCTTCTCTGTTTCATTTAATTGCAAGTAAGCAACTTGGTAATTGGATTGGCTTACCAGTTTCCTTCTGTAAGACTTCAGTTTTATTTCCGTTACATGAGGACCTCTTCTCTGCTGCACATTTCCCATTATCTATTGCTCAGTCTCTTGACCAACAAAATCCTACACCTCCAGTCATGAGCTGAACACAAGTCTCTTTCCTCTCCATTTCAAGCCAAGCATATCATGGAGAACTATCCAGAAAGTCACCTCACACCTTCTTAGGTTGTAATTTACTCTATTATATGACCTCTGTCTTCTGCGTAAGTTATCTGAGAAACCTGGCAGTAGATTTAATTGTGTTCTCTCAGCTGTAACAAGTAACCTACATATTTATATATATATATATATATATATATATATATATATATATATATATATATATATATATATATATATATATATATATATATATATATATATATATATATATATATATATATATATATATATATAATTTAAGCTCCTCTCTCTTGATAAAGCAACCAGTGAAATCACTTCTCATAGCAAACTGTTAGGGGTGATACTCGATGATAATCTTACATTCAACCTGCATATAAGAAAAACTCATCAAAAACTAGGGATGCTTTACAGAGCCAAAAACTTTCTCACCAAAGCCTACAAAACTGCACTTCACACTACTTATCTCCTCCCCACTCTATATGGCCACCCATCCTTACTAACCACCAGAATTACTAAAAATTAAAACTTGAACAATGCTATAAAAAAGTTATTAAATTTGCAGCACATACTCCTTTCTGAACCCACCACTGTATAGCACTGAAAAGCCTTAATTGGTTAGAACTGCCACATCAGCTAAGATATACACAACTTCATAGACCTATAAAATTATCCAGCACCCATCTGCCTCTCCATCTTTAGAAGATGTTCTATACAATTAAGCTCCCAGCCCATCACTGCAATTCAGTGACCAAAACTTATTGTCTGCTTACAAACCTAGCAAATATGCTGAGCATTTTTCTGTACTTGTACAAGTTTGCTACGGCCTGGAACTCCTAACCTGTATCCATCAGGTCTATAACCTCCCTCCCATCTTTCAAAACAATGCTGAAAGACTTCCTAGCCAAAATCTGGCATTGGTCTTGTTCAAAATGAGGATAAACTATATCCCTAAATGTGAACAAGTATTTTTTCATTCCTTATACCTCTGTACTCTCCCTTTTTCACTTACTTCCTTACTGCTATCTAATTCTATTCCCTGTCTTTCTCTCTAAATATACCATAAGCCTGTTTCTCCCTCATTTCATATTGCAATTCCTATTTGTATTAGACTAACTTGCCTTTAATGTCTCTACAAACTGTGTAAAATTTCTCTGAATATTTAATGATAGTCATATACCTTGTATTTTGTTACAATTTAAATGTTTTGGCCATTCTACTGTATTCCATTGTACTAGAATACAAAATTGACCACCCCCTTTCAATCTATCTTGCTGTTTTAAAAATAGTGACTCTCCACTAAAACTTAACTTTTTAGACAGGTAAAACTTAAGTTACCTACTTATACATCTAACTTATCTAGTGTACACTGCAGTGTTTAGGATAAACCATTTTTTTTTCATCTTACCTTTAAGCATTCCTGTCACTAGCACTTGATCTAATTACCGCTGGAAAGCACTAGGAAGCCTTAAACTGATACAAGCACATGATTTTCCTTGTTAATAAGGAGAAATTAATCGTAGGCACTAAACAGCCTATAATTGCAAAGTGCATTGCTAAGGCAAGGCAAAACAGCTCCTTTACTTTAGAAAAAAGCACCAGACCAGGCATGTCCAAGGGTCAGCTTCCGGTGATTTCTCCTGTCCACCTGGTGAATCTGGGCATACTGGGGCAATGCAGCAATTGCCGAATGTACACAGACAACCCTCTCCTCCTATCACCCAACACTACAACCTGCGAGAGATGCACTTACATAGCCAAAGTGGAAGCAAAGCTCTCTCCACCCAAGATTGTGCTATACAGTCAAGAGGAGAAGGTTAACACCCGAACTACACCTCAAGCAAAACATAGCCCTTCTAAACCCACACCACCAGCACCCACACATAGCAACATTAAATCCACATATGCAGAGGCCCTTAACTGTAACCTGCCCAAGCAACAAGGACGTCCGAAGCTGAAATGCAAACAAACACCAATCACAACCAAAGTGTCACATAGTTCACAACACCAGTGTGCCACCCAGCAACAGCCCCTAAGGCAAGACAACGTACCTAATACTTTAGTCATAGGTGATTCTATAGTCAGGCACACTGATGTCCCACTCAGCAGGCTGAACAAGGAGAAAATTACAGTCAGCTGACTTTCGGGTGCCAGGATCTGCCACATAACGCATGCACTCAAGTCACTCCACAACAAGAACAAATATGACTCTCTCATTATCCATGTTGGAGTGAATGACTTGAGATGTACCTCCCTGGACTACATGAAAAGAGACATGGAAGAGCTCTCAGATCATGTGGCCAAGGCAGGTATGACCCTAGCCCTGAGTATCATCCTGCCTTCACCCAGAATGATACCGCAATATAAGGACAAAATGATTGACTTCAACAATTGGCTAAGCTTCTGGTGCCATTCAAAGGGGATCCAGTATCTGTCTGGCTGGGATGACATGATCAACAGACCACGATGCTTTGCCAGAGATGGTCTGCACCTATGGCCCTTGCAATTCAGTTTACTGGCTGAGGCTCTTGCCACCCCTATAGTGCCTTTTTTAGGCAAAGTTCAAAGGACAAAACTACCACCGTAACAGGTACAAGCATGCAAATTCTGAAGGTAATGCTACTCAATTCTAGAAGTCTAAACCTCAAAATGCACTTTCTCAAGGCACTGCTAAAAATGGAGAACACCGGTATCTGTGCAGTAACTGATACCTGGTTCAAAGCTCCAGAGAGCACCCCTGCAATACCAGGCTACAACTCTCGCCACACTTTTCAGCCACCAAACCAGGACCGAAAGATTAAAGGTGGAGGAGTGTCCATATTCACCAAGATATTCACACCACCAAGCTAGTTGCCCAACACAATGCGTCTGAAATTCTCCAGGTGCAACCAACACTAGGTAAGACATAAATCCAAATTTTAGCTTGCGACAGATCCCCCACCATGCCCCAAGATTCTCACTACACCTTTCTAAACATACTGGAAAATATTAAGATACAACCAAACACCCTAATACTGGGAGATTTCAACTACCCTGCCATTAACTGGGAAAACTACTCATGTACCAACACCTTTGCCCAATGGTTCTTGGAATTTATAAATTCCAATGATCTGGATTAACTAATCCATAGTCCCACCAGGGGCTCCGATATCCTAGACCTGGTCATTACCAACATGGGAAATCAATGCTCCACACCTATGGTCACCCCCTCGTTGGTCATGTCTGACCATAAGCTAATCACCCTTAACATCCACATCCCACCCCCCCCCCCCCCAGTAAGTAAACCTCCATAAAAAACTTCTCCAAAGCCAACTTTATGCTACTCAAGTCAAAAGTGACAAACTTTATGACACACATGCAGACAGGAACTGAAAGTTCGACTGCTGAATCCTACACTAATATACTGTACAAACACATCCACTCATGCATGAATTGTGCCATCCCAAATAGAACCAAGATGCTCTCCTCCAAAAAAAGGAAGTGAATCTGGTGGTCCCCTGCCATAAACAAACTTTACGACAAAAAGAAAAAAACTGTTGCAGAAAACAGGAAAATCCCAGGATGGAAAAAACTCGCCTTACCAGCCTCAGTAAGAAGCTGAGATCCCTCATAAAATCCTCCAAAGCTAGTTATGAAAATAAAATTGCCAAAGATTCCAAAGACAACCACAAGGCATTCTATAACTATGTCAAGAATCTAAATGGCAATGCTCAGATCTGCTCTGAGCTACAACAGAATGGCATTAAATATACTGATCCCAAGGATCTTGCCAATATCCTGGCAGATCAATTCAGTGCCAACTTCACTCCCCTCTCACCCCTTAAATGGCCCATCTCAATACCGTAAGATTGCCAAATTCCGGTAATAATGGCCACGCAGGTAAAAAAACGCACTCTTCAAAGCTAAGAATGCAGCATCCATGGGACCAGATGACATCCCGGGCTGTGTATTACATGAACTACAAAATGAACCAAAGTGTCATGTTTAATCATAGCCTCATCTCAGGCTTCATGCCCACTGAGTGGCACACAGCTACAGTTATCCCACTCCACAAGGGTGGATTCAACTTGGATCCCGGGAACTACCGCCCCATCAGTCTGATGAGCCTGATCTGTAAGGCCATAGAACGTATTATCATGGAACTTATAAATAAAGACATTGGCGACCTTCAAACACTGTACCTCAGCCAGTTTAGGTTTGTGAAGGGCCGATCTTGTCTCCTGAACCTGACTGACTTCTTCGAATTAGTCTCCAGAGCCACGGACAAGGGTAAGGCAGTCTGCACAGCCTATCTAGACCTCGACAAGGCCTTTGGCACCATCTCCCACTCTGGAATCATAGATAGACTTATTAAGCTGGGCATTAATCCCTATGCAACTCGATGGGTTGCCAACTGGCCACACTGTAAAAGTAGCTGACTCCAAATCCAGCTCCAGATATGTGGCAAGTGGAGTACCTCAGGGTTCAGTCCTGGGGCCGCGCTTGTTTGGCATCTACTTCTCTGAACTACAGGCCAACACTAAGGGACTCTGGCTAACAAAGTTCACAGATGACTGCAAACTGGGAGCCATTATTGAATCCCCAAATGATGTGGATACTCTACAAAAGGGCCTTACAGAAACAGATGCTTGGTGCCAGAGCCATGGGCTCAAGCTGAATGCCAAGAAATGTATAGTTATCCCCTTTGGGAAAAAAACATGTACCAGTGAATTACCACATAGGTGGCAGTACACTAAACACCGAAAGTGTGATAAGAGACTTAGGGACACAGGTGGACAGTGGTCTCACCATCGATAACCACATCACCACAACAGTCAAGAAATCCTTCTATGTGGCACACCTCATCACTAAGGGCTTTTTATCCAGAAAAAAGGAGGTCATTGTCCCACTGTACTCATTCCTCATTAAACCCATTATAGAATACAACGCCCCATTTGGTATGTATCTCTCAAGACATCTGCAACAACTGGAAAGGCTGCAGAAATACCTCACTAAAAGAATCACAGGCCTAAAGCAGATGCCCTATTCTGACCACCTTAAAAAACTCCAGCTATACTGTGTCGCATATAGTCTACTCAGAGGCAATCTCTGCTTAACATACAAGGCCATGTCAAACCCAGAGCTGTTGGACATGCTACACTTAAAGAAATCCCAATCCCTCAGAGCCACACGCTCCAGGGATCTAAACCTTGTCATCACAATAAACAAAACATGCTGGAGGGATAGGTTCCTGACCCAGAGACTCCCCAGACTCTGGAATAGACTGCCCATACATGTCAAGCAGAGCTTTCCTTTGGCCCTCTTCAAAATGAACCTTGACGATTGGATGGGAGAAAGAAATTCACTCCGGGATCATGTCAGTCGCCCTGCTAGACAGGGATCCAGTGAAGTAAATAGTGTGGGAAGAAATAGCCAAGGAATTGTTATGGCTAGGCTTGTATAGGCCCTAGGGCCGATAGCCTAGTACCAACCTATGAATTATTTAAACTGCCAATGTTTTTGTTGCATTTTTAAGTCTGAAAAATTATTGTTCTTAAAATGTTTGCAATAATTTGGAGCTTTTTTTCCCCGGGTCCAATCCAGTTGGACCTTCGCAGTAATCAGATGTCAATAAATATCAATAATTAAATAAATAAATAAATATTAGTTGCTGGCCATAACTTCCTTCTGGTCGATAAAAATATGCTTGACCTGTATATAAAACTAAAGGGATAAAAACATTTTCACTGCTTATATCTTCCTATCTATATTCATGAAATAGAGCTTCCAATTTCTCAGTTTTTTTTGTTTAGTTTCTTCCCATATATCCTTAGCTACCATAACAGAATCCATTTTAATCCATACATTTAAGTACT
Source organism: Protopterus annectens (assembly GCF_019279795.1). Lineage (NCBI taxonomy): Eukaryota > Metazoa > Chordata > Ceratodontiformes > Protopteridae > Protopterus > Protopterus annectens. Next base: position 1,797,307,633 of record NC_056726.1, read on the forward strand.
TCATTTTATCATGTCTGCATAAATATAGGTATTGCTGAACGAATTCATGTGAGGGCACATAGATTACAGCTATTACATTTGTTTTATCTTCACTAATTTTGTATCACAAAAAGACTCGAAACTGTTTCAGAATGTTCCACAATACTGAAATGTCCTTTCTGGTTTTATCAGATATAAACCAGTATCATCTGCAAAATAAATCCAACTTTTCTTGACTACCATTCCCATTATTTCATTGAATTTTGGATTCCCTTATTTTATTTACTAATGGTTCTAAATATAATACAAGTAACAAAGAGGAAAGAGAACACCCCTGCCAGGTTTCTTTGCTCAAACAGAATGTATCAGGGAGGAACCCCCCCCCCCCACACACACACTTTTACTTTCACCTCTGATCCCTCGTATATATTATCCTAATCAACTTTATAATTTTATCAGGGAATGCAAATACTTCCATTGCCCTACTCTTAAAATCCCAGCTTACTCTGTTGAATGCTTTCTCTGCATAAAGGCCCACCAACAGCCGTGGTACTTTTTAGCCATCACCGCTTTTTTCCCCTCCTAGCTTTACATTTATTTATTTATTTATTTGACATTTGTTGACTGGGAAAATCTGACTGAGCAAGAACCTTTTTTATCGGAGGCCCTGGAAGAAAAGCTCTAAAAGGGTACATAAAAAATATCCACAAGAGTACATACAAAGTTTACAAAAGTAATAATTAATGATTACATTACAGAGAAAATGGAATACAGTTTAAGAAGTAATTTAAAAAGCTAATGCTGTTTATTTGCAATGTAAAGAGCAGTTGACAAACTTTTTACAAGATACATATATATATATATATATATATGGGAGTTTAGGGGCAAAGGTAGTGACAGCAATAGTAAGAAGAAGAAAGTGTTCATAAAATATATCTTCAGAAATAAAGAAATTGATTTGCCTTCAACAGTCTCCTTGCTTGGAACTACAAACGTATTATTCTGACTAAAAGTATCGTTCGATAGCAACATTTTTTTTTTTTGCTGAATGGAAACTTGTTGAAAACTGAAAGCATTAGATCCAGGAATCTATTCTTCACTGCAACTGAAACAGCTGAAATGTCTGAAGAGGTTGAATGTATCACATCCATGCACATTGCTTGAATAGGAAACATAATGCTACTTAACTCTAGTTTACAAGAATATTCAAACAAAAATAGAAGTTATGTTCTTACCATAACGTTCCATGTTAGTTGTCTTCTTCTCGCCTTCTTCTTGCTGGATGGGTTCGGAGCCGACCTCGGCTCCGACTCGGCCACTCTAAAAGCTCGAGAGTTGGTTCCACCGGCTCGAGGCTCCCCTTATATCCCACAATGCTAGGCGAGAGTTACCTCAGATCTCGTTTGTAAGCTAACCCCAGCTTATATAGTAACAGTATAACTATAAACAGAGTCCACCTCTAACAACAGGAAGAAAGAAGGGTGACCTACATCCTGATCCAGAAAATATGCCCAACAGCATATGTCCTAAGAAAGAGGTGGTAGAAAGAGAGGTCACGATCACAACTCCTCTAGGTCTGTCCAGGCCAGGGGGAAGGAGGGTGGGACGCAAGAAGAAGGCGAGAAGAAGACAACTAACATGGAACGTTATGGTAAGAACATAACTTCTATATGTTAAGTTGTCTATCTCGCCTTCATCTTGCTGGATGGGACCGCATCCCTAGCACCTTGTCCCGGGTGGCCTAACGGAACAGACTCCTGAGAACAGTGGAACCAAAATTAGCTCTATGTCCAGAAGCTAAGTCCAACTTATAATGAGAAATGAAAGTGTGAGGAGTAGCCCAAGTAGCCGCTGCACAAATGGTGTCAATAGGCAGTCTGTCTTGGAAAGCTAAAGAAGTAGCCAAAGCCCTGGTGGAATGAGCCTTAGGTTTATCAGGCAGCTTTTGATGTCTAATCTCATATACAAGGGAAATCAATGATGTTAGCCATCTGGATAATGATACCTTTGAAACTGAAAGTCCCTTTCTGCTCTCCGCATAGGAGACAAACAGCTGATCAGATTTTCTGAATTGTTTTGTTCTATCCAAGTAGTACCTCAATTGACGGTGAACATCCAGGCAGTGTAATTTTTGTTCAGACCTATTGGAGTATTCTGGAAAAAAGACTGGTAGATCAATGGATTGATTCAGATTTGATGCAGATACCACTTTAGGCAAAAAGGACGGGTTAGTTCGTAAGGATACTCTGTCCTTATGAAACAAAAGATAAGGAGGACGACAACTGAGTGCTTGAAGTTCTGAAACTCTTCTAGCTGATGTAATAGCTACCAGAAAGAGAGTTTTCCATGATAACAATTTTAAGGAACAGGAAGCTGCAGGTTCGAAAGGGGAAAGAATCAAAGAAGCAAGAACTAAATTTAGGTCCCAAGGAGAAGGAGGATTTCTTATAGGAGGTCTGAGAAGAAAAACTCCTTTCAAAAAGGCTTTGCAAAGTTTGTGGGACATTAGGGCAGATTCAGAAATACCCACATGGAAGTTAGAAATAGCTGCCAATTGAACCTTAAGTGTAGATGGAGATGAACCTGCATGGAAGAGTTCAGCTAGAAAATCAAGGACTAGTTGTATGGAAGCGGTGAAAGGATCTATGTCCTTTCCTTGTGCCCAATATGAGAAGCGTTTCCACTTACTCAAATAAATCTTTCTAGTGGAAGATTTATGGGAAGCTATCAATATATCTCTAACAGAGTGAGATAATTGAGGAAGCCTGGCTACGGTTGGAACTGGAGGAACCAAGCAGTGAGGTTCAGAGAGGGGAGGGAGCGATGAAACTGACCCGACTGATGGATCAAAAGATCTGGAACTAGGTCCAGATTCCACGGTCGCTCAAGGGAAATCGATGTAGAAAGGGGAACCACACTTGTCGAGGCCAGTAAGGAGCAATGAGGATCAAGGATGCCTTCTGAGCGATAGCTTTCTGAATTACTTGAGAGATCAGTGGGAAAGGAGGGAATGCATACAGAAGTCCCCGGGGCCAAACTTGGACTAGAGCGTCTCTGCTGGGTTGGCCTGGTAAAGGGAATAGAGTGAAATATTCTCTGCACTTGCTGTTTTGGGGAGTAGCAAAAAGATCGCAGCAAGGCTGACCCCACTTGAGAAAAATTTCTCTCACTACAGAGTCTTTCAGAGACCACTCGTGAGGCATGAGAATAGCTCTGCTCAACTTGTCCGCAATGTGATTGGACTTCCCGGGGATGTGCGTTGCTATCAGAAAACGCTGAGAAGAAATCGCCCATTGCCACAGTCTGAGTGCTTCTCGACACAGGGGTATGATCTGGTTCCGCCTTGTTTGTTGATGTACCACACTACAGACATATTGTCTGTCTGGATTGCAATTGTTCCCAAGGGAAGAGAGTCTTGAAGGGCTTGCAACGCTAAAAGCACTGCTCTCATCTCCAGAACATTTATGTGCAAGTGGCATTCGTTTGGTTGCCATGTGCCTTGGACTGTCCTGCCCTGATAATGCCCCCCCCACCCGATCAGGGAGGCATCCGTTGTCAGAGTAGCAACCGGAGGAAGTGGAACAAAGGGTCTTCCCGACAGGAGCTGGGGGGAAGACATCCACCACATGAGATGCTTTTTGCACGCCTGCGTGATCACAATGGTGTGAGACATTGGAAGTTCCTGGTATGACCATTGAGTAAAAAGCATCCACTGAAGGATCCGCATGTGGTATCTGGCTAATGGAAGGAGAGGTATGGCAGCTGCCATGATTCCCAACACCTTTAGAACTAACCTGGCTTTGATTCTGTTGTTGTTGAGAAGGAGTGATACCAATTTGTGAATGTCTGATATCCTTTGGTGTGTTAGCCTTGCAGACATGTTTGTCGTATCTAGATTTGCGCCTATGTAGGTAATAGTACGACAAGGCGACAAAACAGACTTTTCGCAATTTATTGAAATACCCAGTTTTTGACAAACGCGAAAAGTGTAATCTCTGGCCATCAGAAGGAGATGCTTGGTGGGAGCTGTGAGGAGCCAGTCGTCCAAATATGGAAACACCTGGAATCCTTGTCGTCTCAGGTGAGAAGCTACCACTGCCATGCATTTGGTAAACACCCGGGGGGCAGTGGTGAGACCAAAGGGCAGGGCCCTGAACTGAAAATGACTGGTTCCCAGCCTGAAGCGGAGGGATCTTCTGGAGCGTCTGTTCATCTTTATGTGATAGTACGCATCCCGAAGGTCTATAGAGCACATCCAGTTTCCTTTGCCCAAAAGGGGAAGGATGGATTGCAGCGTGACCATCCGAAATCTTGTTTTCTTGACTGATTTGTTCAAGACACTGAGATCCAATATTGGTCTCCAGTCCCCTGTTTTCTTTGGAACTAAAAAGAACCTTGAGTAGATTCGGATCCTTGTTGGTCTGCTGGCACTGGCTGAATTGCTCTTTTGCAAGCAGTTTTGAAATTTCCAAAGCTGCTAGATCCCTTTGAGCGGTGGAACATCTGGAAGGGATTTTTGACTGATTTGGAAAGCGAAGAAAGGGGATAGAATAGCCTTGAAATGATGGACTGTACCCATTTGTCTTGAGTCAGGGATAGCCAGGCTTCTGGGTACAGTGACAATCTTCCCCGACTGCCTCCGAAGATGGGCAGTCGGGCAACACCTCAGGGATGCTGAAAAGGCTTGTCAGGGAAGGCTTCCCGATTGCCCTGGTTCTGCGGACCCCCCCCTGCCCCTAGGGCGACGTCTACCATTGTTATTCCCACCTCTGCCTCTGGTGGGAAAACGACTCTGTGCGTCAGGTGAAGTCCCTTGAGATTGTTTACGGAACCACATCTTTCCACCCTTCTGGCCTTTGGGGTAAGGCCTAGAAGGGGTCGAAAAATGGACTCCGACGGCAGAAAGGGTCTTGCCATCAGTCTTGCACCTAGTCAGGGTCTCTTTCACTTGAGGACCAAAGAGGGATGATCCATCAAAAGGGGAGTTCGTGAAAGACGTCTTGAAAGTCTCTGCAAAATTGCATAGCCGCATCCAGGCGTGCCTACGTAAGGCCACACCTGTCCCTGCGGCTCTGCTCGCTCCATCAGCCGCGTAAGAAAGGAGGCGCATGGAGGAGTTGGATATGGAATTAAGGGTGGCCAGCTGCGTGCTCATCTTGTCTTGGAAACCCGCAGCTGTAGGATCCTTTAACATTTCACTCGCTTCCTTGATCAGGTCCCTTTGAAGACGAGTAAAATGGCACAGGTAGTTCAGCGAACGCATGGTAAATGTCGCTGAGGAGAACATCCGCTTCCCATACCTATCCATGGACCTAGATTCCTTGTTAGGTGGATGGACAGGTACTGAAGGATCAGCTAGTTCCTTCTTTGTGGCAGCAGCTACCACCATAGCATCCACAGAAACTCCTTTTGTTAGAAATTGCTTGTCTGCTGGAGCTGTTATGTACTTAGAAGGTCTCCTGGGAGTGGGGTCCACTGAATCAGGAGCCGTCCATGCCTTCTTAGCAACCACCTGCATGAGGGGGTCGAAGGGGGGGACACCCAGGAGGTGGAAGGACGAGAGCCAAACGCCTCAAGGTACACAGATTCGTCCTCCGAAGGGTTGAGGGCTGGCCAATTTCCCCTCTGTTTCAGGATCTCCAGAATGTCTGCAAATGAGACATCTTCAGAAGGGGAACGGGGAACCCTCAGAATCATCCAAATCTGTGTCTGACGTGATGGACTCAGGTGAGTCAATGTGTTTCCTCTTACACTTCCTCTTCCGAGGGGACTCTTCTGCCAAATCAGGAGAGGCCTCGGAAGAGGATGAAATCCCACAGGGGTTTCCTGAGGAGCTGGCTCTCTGCGGTCCGGGATGAGGGAGTGAGTCGACTTACCCTGAGGCACCATAGAGGGAGGGGCGGACGGAGCCGACTGTGGAGTAGAGCCAGGCTCTAACACACTCCGCATGACCTCGAATGCACCCCTGTCAGGCAGAGCCAGAGGTCCCCGCTCCGAGGAGCTAAGAACCCCCCTCGGCACCGACAGTGATGGCTCCGAGGCCGATGTCGGAGCCGAACTCACCAGCGCCGAAGCCCCGAGAGGGAGAGGGGGGGTCGGACAAGGGTCCGATGCCACTCACCCCCTCGGAGCCGACGAGGGAAGTCCGGCGCCGAGATTCCTCCAAAGAAGAAAACAGAGCCGACGATGGAGCCGAAGACAATTGTATCGGCTCCGACGTAATCACAGTCTCGGTTCCGACACGACCCGGCTCCGAACTCAAAAGAGTCGAAGGAGGAAAACGTTGATGGACCGGGGCAGGCATCAACTGATGAGTCGGGCTCTGAAGCATCTGGGCCAGTGCCTCGGACTTAAGTAGTCGACTCACTACCCTCTGAAGGTCATGATCCGACAGCCTCGATGACCTAGAGGAGTGAGACCTTTGGCTCCGTTCAGACAGCAGGGGAGATCCTGGAGCCGAATGAACGGAGCCAAGAGATGGTGACCTAGACCTCTTCCTAGTTGTCGGCTCCGAAGGTCTGGTCGGAGCCGACACGGGAACTTCTATAACCTCGGCTCCGGCCGGAGCCGAGGGAGCCACAGAAACTGTGGACTGAGACTTATCGGCTCCAGCCGGAGCCGATAAAGGCAAAGGTTGAGGAACCTGAGGTCTCGGCTCAGAAGCCGGAGCCGAAGACCTTGCCTTAGAGGGCTTCCCTGTAGACACAGACAGGGAATCCTCTGGCTTAAGTAAGCCTCTAAGAATCAGTTTATTCTTTCTTTCCTGCAGGACCCTGGGGCTGAAGCCATGGCACACAGCACAGGAGTCCTGCAGGTGCAAAGGCCCCAGACAATATACACAAGAAGTGTGAGCGTCTGTCAGAGACATTTTCTGACAGCACGCATCACACTTCTTGAATCCGGAGACCTTTGCTTCTTTAGACATTTTGTTATAACAGGTGTACACAAACACGCACACAGACACACTAGTTACACCCTGTCAAAATTAACTTAAATAAAAACAAACAGTGCTAGAATTTTAATAAATAATGCACACACACTCCACTAGGGAAGGAAAGGCCAAAGGCCCAAGGGAAGAACCTAAGGTTCTTGAGGGAAAAGAACGGAAAATTTTTGGGATAGGTATAAAAAGTTTTCTAACTACACTAAACTAAGAAAAAGTATTAAAATAAAGGGGTTTTTAAAGACTGATTTCACTAAGAAATAGTACTTACCAGGAACCGGTAGAAAACCAACCTCGAAGCTGTAGCGGCAAACGAGATCTGAGGTAACTCTCGCCTAGCATTGTGGGATATAAGGGGAGCCTCGAGCCAGTGGAACCAACTCTTGAGCTTTTAGAGTGGCCGAGTCGGAGCCGAGGTCGGCTCCGAACCCATCCAGCAAGATGAAGGCGAGATAGACAACTTCACATCAGCAGTTGCTGTATCTTTCGGCTTTTCCCGGTTAGGGGTCGCCACAGCGGTAATGATTGGCTGTAGATTTTTGCGTACCGAGTTGACAACCCTGACGTACAACCTTCAACGAAGGTACGCCCATTCACGCATGTCTCCCCAACAGAAGAGAATCGAACGGGACAACGTCTCACTGTGAGGCAACAACGCTACCACAGCACCACCACCACAGTTGAAACAAAACAGCAGTACATAGAGATAAATTCAGCAGTTATTTCAAGCCCATTATGAATTTATCATGTATTAGGTGTTTTTCTTTATACAACTATAAGGTCTTACAGAGAAAATAGATGCATATGTGAATGAGCTGAAGACTAGAGCCACACATTGCGAATAAAGTGCATTGAATGATCCAAGAATGCCAAAATTTGTGGCATAACAAATTATGAAGGAAGGGGTATGCTATTAACAGAAACTGACTAACCTTATTAAAACTTGTGGCTGTGTGCAATACATGTAAAATTTCTACTTTATATTTAAAACAATTAATTGAGAAAAGTAATCTGTGCAACATGAAATTTGAGTAAAATAAGTCAGTTAGAAGTAAATGTTATAAAATGAATCTGTATTAAATAATTAGTCATGTGACACTGAACTGTAATGGATGTGGCTTCAAGAAAAAAAAAAACTGCTAGTACAACTGAAATTCATGATTTAGGTAAGTAGGGTTAATGCATGACAGGAAGACCTCTCCGGTTATTAATCAAGACTGCAGAATCTGTGCTAGGAAAATTCTGAAAAGATGTGTAAAAGCAAAAAACAAAAGACTATTCTAAAGAATTTACATGCTGTTGAACAGAAATATGAAAATGAACAGTTTCTGGGTAATGCTGAAATGAAATGATTCAATACAGTGAAATCTAAAAGTGCACCCAAAGCACTGAGACACCAGTCCAAGATAGGGTGTAGGTGAATGAATTGACAGATAATAGAATTCATACTAGATACAAATACAAATATTATCTTGTCAGACCATATCTTAGAACAGGTGTCTTAGTTGACACTGTTGTGTGTATATTGTTAACCTATCAAAATATAAGAAAGGTTGGTTTTATTTTTCAAATATCTCTACTAAATGATATGAATTCTTTAAATATTTTGAGTAGTATAGCTTGGGAGAAGGCAGGAATGCCAAAAAGAATTCACAGTATAAAAGAAAATACTGCATGTGTTCAAGATCAATCATACTGTCACAAAGACATCTGAAATACAATATAGAGTGCTAGCAGTGATATCCTGCCTATCTATGCAGGTTTATTCCCAGGCTTAGAGGCCTTAAAAGGAGAACATTGCACACTGATAAATGTTGCTGTGACAATGATTCATGCACTCAGAATACTACAGCTAGCATTCGGAAGTATAACTGAACATGATTTGCAGAGAATAGAGTGCTTAGATGTAATTTCGAAGCAATTTGAATTGGCATAATGGGTGAGTAGAATGATTATTGTTAAGAAGGACAAGATTTTAAAAGTATACTTATTTTGTAACACATGAATAATGTGAGTAAGAGAAATCATTACCCAATATTTATGGTTAGTAAACTGATCTCAACAATATCAAATTCTTTTCAGTACTAGATTCAGACTTCTTTCCAGCACTAGGTTCAAACCTTTCTTCAGAACTAGATTCAAACCAATATTTTTGACAACAAAGCTAGATGAGGCAAGCTTCAAATTTTATGCTTTTAATATAGCATTTGGAAGTCTCAGATCCCTTAGAGTTACACTTGATATTTCATCAGCATCAGAGTTGTACCAAGTAGGTGTTCCCCAAGAATATAACAAATGGTCCATTTGGGAGTCAGGAATAAGAGCTGCTGAATAAATTAACGTGACATATTTCATGCTAAATAATAGCGTATATAAAACTGGAATGACAAATATGAAATGCATGTACCTATTCTAATGTGTAGAAAATAATGTAAAACAAAATATAAATAATTATGCAAATGCCAAAGCAATGACACATAGGCTTATAAACACTTTGAAGAAAAATAAATAATATCTTGTAGTACTTGCAGATAGTATGTTTAAAATAACTATGACTTTAAGGAATATTTTGAAGTATGATGCAGCTTCTGAATGGAACTATGATCAGGAAAAGAGTTATGAAATGCTCATTAATCTAGTTACATAGGTTTCAAGATTACCATACTATGAGGTGAATAAGCCAGTTTTGCTGTAGGTAGATGTCAATCAGAAAACAGCAATGATTTCACAAGAGAATAGACTAGTGGCATATGGTTCAATAGTGTTAAATACACAAAGGTGGTTATCTTTAATAAAAAGTACTTCTGTGAATAGAGTGATTGTGAACAATTCAATGAATATCTCTATAGTAAAGAACTGTAGGTAGAAAGTAACTTCAAACCATATTTATGAATATTCCAGAACTCCTTGTACAAATTACCATCTAGATTGAAACAATGTTACTAAATCTACAGAAGAATTATATGAAGGTGATATATGAATCAGGAAGAACGCTATACATAACAGATAGCTGAGTAGAAAGCATTCACTAGAAAAACATGACAGATTACAAGAAGAAGAACTAAAGTCTCTTTGGGTAATATTGTGACTAAGGATGACAGCAAAAAATGTAAAAAGCAAATTCAGAAGTATATTGATGCTGAACTAGAAAAACAGCTGTTGAAAGAACTGTTTAATAAAATGATACCCTGACAAAAATGATGAGGATGAGAAACATGTATAATTGTTTTTCTTTCCAAGAATAAGTAAATATTATTCTGTGCTTGATGCTCAAACCTGAAAATAGTACTTCCCAGCAAGCCAAGAAAACAAATGCTTGTAAAGCTACTTGAATCACAATGTGGGAATGTTAAGTGCAAAGAAAGAGTCACAGATAGCATTGCCAACTTAAATGGAGTAATGGATATAACTCTGTTCTATATGCAGTGCATAAAATAACAACAACCCTAAAATGCAGATGTTAACATTTCCATTACCAGATTATCCTAGGATATGAATAGGTGGAAATTTGTTCCAGTTAAAAAAAAAGTGCATATATCTTTGGGTGGAATAGTGTGCCAAGTTCTCTGAAATATTTAAACTAACAAGTATTAAAGAGTACACATATGATTAGTGCATCAAAGGGGAGCCCTAATGTTTGCTGTTGGATACTTGATCAATGCTCAGAAAGACAAACTCAAAAGATTACCATGTCCTATCATGACGGACAGAGAATATAAGTGTTGAATTTGATTTTTCACTCTTTTCAGAATTATTTGATATTGTAGTATGTAGTTTGGGGGACTGGGGGCTTGCCCCAGTTCAAAGGACACAGGAGGCTTTCCCTCTGTGCAATATTATTTTGTGTATTTTGTGACTTCAGAGTGTTGCTGTTTTGACCGGTGATCTCACAGTGTTTTACATGTTTTAGGTTCAGATAACCACATGGTGATCAAATAAGCCATAATTATTCATAGCATAGTCACTTTATTCTTCAGACTGGGTACAGCACATGTTCTCATGCTTGACAATGGGCCACACTATACAAGTCAGAGATTTAGAAGATTTCTGCATGACTGGGAAATCAGACACAAAATGTCCAGTTTGCACTAACCTCACACTGACAGGTAATGTTCCAGACTGTGAAGAATGTCATGAGAAAGAGCTGTTTCAAGCTAATGGACAGAAGGCTAAAAAGCATATTACTTATATAAATGATACTGATAATACTTGAATATCAATATAAAGTAAAGGAGATACTGGAAAGAAATCAAAAGAGACAGATATTTTGCTGTGTCAAAGACTACATAATGCTGTCACATTTACAGGCTGGAGATGAAATAAAAATATAACAGCCCCATGATAGGTCAGAACCTGAAGATGAAGCAGCTTGTAATCTAAACAAAGCAAGATCTGTTTTAGTTCATTGGATAGATGGAAATCTGCATAGAAGAAATTGCAGACATTTTTAGATGGCAAATGCATCATGATCAATCTTCCCAACAAGAGTTTGAAAATCAATCCTAAAGCAGAAACTGAATTCAAATAAAAAAATGTCTACACTGATCACCAGGTTAATTGTTTGGCTTTAGTTTGCTTTCACGTAATTTCTCCAATTTTGTATATACTATACATTGTTTGCTTTGTACTAAACTGTAAGCAACAACAATAATATATTCCAGTGTAAATACTGCCATACTGACTATAACTATAGTAACAGTTTTATTTTCATTTGTGCATTTGCTTCATTAAGCCTATTTTCAGCTTTACATCTGTTTTTGTTTTATGTTTTTGTTAACAGATTGGACAAGTTGTTGTATGTATTGTGTAGACTTTAATCTTGTAAAATACTAAATGTTTGCATTCACCAGGCTGGTCTGAAAATTGTTCATCTGGATCACTGCTGTTTCCCTAAAAACAAATTTAAATATATAAGTAATATCTACAAGAGCATATGTGGAAAGTTTAAGAAGCAAACTCATGTCGTCAAAGTAAAAACATGGAGGGGGAATAGGGGGATCTGGACATGTTGGAGTTTTAAGATTATTTCAGATCTTCAAATGAACAAAGTCCAAGAAGGGAATGGTGAAGCAGAAAAACTAAACACCACAGATCACTGAACAAAGGTGTCACCAAAGGAAATTTCATTAATAGATTTAGCACTTTCGTCCTTAACAGGGCTTCTTCAGAATACATTTTAACACCACTTCATACATCTTTTAAAGCCCAAACAATCAATCAAAATACAATAGCTAACGGATAAATTAATCAATTAGATAAATGCATTAAACAACTTATAATAAAACATTTAATGTTGATACATTCATTTAACCCTGGTAGTTTACTAGCCTGTAATTTTAGCTGCCACAGTTTCTTTTCTTTGCAATAAATTCTTGTAACAATCTCTCCCTAGATTTAAAGGTACACATTCTAACACTGAAAAAAGGATTTTTTTTTCAAAACTGGGAGCCCATGCAATGGAGGCAAAGAAGTGCTGGAAAGGATGCTCAGCCCCCCCCCCAAAATGAAGAGGGTAGAATGTGAAAAAAATGTTCTAAGAATAGAGGTAATTTGATAAGGTAAAGGCTGGAGGCAGAGTGACAGATGGGCAAAGTAATCACTGCTCATGGATAGATGAGGTGGTACAGATGAATTATTATGCATAATATGCATTGCTGTAATATCTGTAGGACTACTGTTCCAGATCTTGGCTACTGTGTAGGAATATAGGCAGTGACTGATATATTTTTTCAGTTTATGGGTTTCAAGGAAGTGTTTTTCAAGATAAGTGAAGAGGGTGATTAGGTTGGTAATGGTTAAGAATGGTGCTGGTTGCTGGGCAGGATGAATTTGTATACCATTTTATGAGCAAGGACAAGCTGGGTAAAACTGAGGTAGTGAGATAACTCAAGCCAATTTAAATTTCTTTGGGTGGAGCAGTGGTGGGAGCTGTATGACTGACTGGCTGCAAATCTAAGATTTCATCTTAGGGAGATCTGAATGTTGGTGAAAATGGGTGAGGCATATAGTAGTGAAGGAAGAAGGTATGTACCGGCTAGAGTAACTCTTGAAGAGTTGGTCAGGAATCGTTTTGCTCTATAGAGCATGCCCAGTTTTTGATGTGTTGTTTCCATGCACTTTTGAATATGAAAATCACATTTCAGTTGATCATCTATTATGACACAAAGTAACTTTGTGAGGTACAACTTCAATTTCAGTGTTGTTGATAGGGGATATTTTGAAGGTGTCTTTTATGTGTGTTTGGGATTTGGGGAGAAATAAGGGCAGTTTTGTTTTATTTGGATTTAGGAAAAGTGATTGAAACTGAGCCAGTTTTCAATAGAGTTGAAAGCTTGCTGAGTGATAGATTGTAACTAGGAAGGACTATTAGTTGAGCAAATGACAGTGAAGTCATCTGCATATTGTATAAGTGTAGCATGTTGGGAGGATGTGTGTAGATCATTTATAAATATGTTAAAAAGGAGAGGGCCAAGTACGGAGCCTTGTGGGACACCTGCATTAACTTGGAGAAAACATGAAAGCAGAGCCATTTAACTGATTGCAGCTGGTTGGACAGGTAGCTAGAGAACCAAGTGACTGTTGTACTGGAAAAGCCTAAAGCAGGCATTTCTGAGAATAGTGTGGTATATGAGACTGTATCAAAAGCTTTAGAGAGACCGAAAAAGAGGGAAGAAACAAAATTGTTGTTATCACTGGCTTTAATGATGTGGTCCAAAAGGCAACAAGGGCAGTTGTTGTACTATGATCAGGGTAAAAGCTGTGTTGGGTAGAGTTTAATAGATTTCCTTGGAGTAAGTATTGTAAAGGTTATTTATGAATGCATTTTTCTAAGATCTTTGAAAGAGGGGACATGATTGCAGTTGGTCTGAAGTTTGTTATTTCATTGGAGTTCCCCTTTACAAAGAGGAATGATGTAGATTTTTTTCCAAAGAGATGGGACATATGACTCATGAATGGATGGATTGATTAAGATAGAGACTAGGAAGGTGGTAGAGGGGGCAGCAATTTTTAGATATTCATATGAGAGATTGTCTACAGAGGGTGAGCAGGGCTTACGTTTATGTATTTATTTTATTTAGGAAGTAGAGACAGATTTTAAGTTGAACATGGCATTGTTAAAGATTTGACGTTTGTCAGGGGTGGCAGGATTCTGTAGGGAGTTTTGAGTGAAGGTGGTTATTAAGTCTATAAAGTAGGAGTTATATTTAGAAGCAGTTTCTAAGGGCAAAATTCTGGACAAGGGTTAGGGATACTTGGACTTTCAGGGTGTAATATTTTCTTGATAGTGGACCAAAATGTTTGGGGATTGTATTTTTGGTTATCCTGTGGGCTGAAGTAATTATATTTCTTATCAGCAGTAACTTGTTTTTTGTCATGTTTCCAAGTTGCTTGTAGGTCTGCAGGTGAGCTTGAAATTTGTATTTTTGCATGTTTCTTCAAGCTTTGTCTCTCTTATATATTAATTCTCTACTAGAAGGGGATAGCCAGGGTGATTGGGTGAACCTAACTCTCTTTTTTCTTATAGGAGCGAGGCTATTGAGAATATCAAGAAATATTGTATTAAATTTTAGAATGGCATTATCCAGTAGTACAGAATAGAGAATGGACCAATTAATGTTATTAAGGATGTCATTAATGATCTTGGAATTGAAATTTGAGAGGTTATGGCAGTCTTTATAAAGGTGCAGTTTAATATGGTGACTTGCTAGTCTCTGAACATAGATGGGATGGTGATCACTGAGGGAATCTGGAGTGTTTTTGCAGAGTCATAAAGGTTTGGATTGAGACTAGGATCCAATCCAGAGTAGTCCCAGTGTTATTAGCTTTGTTGAAGTGTGTACAGAAAGTTATGAGTTGTTTGAAACCATAAAGATTTATACTAGTGGAAGGGTAGTCTGATCTGAAGGTTTGCCAGTTAATATTGACATAACCAAGACTTATTTAATGAGAAATGCAACTAGATACCCAGTGTAAGATGTCTTTCAGAATAGAGATGTTATTTCCTGGGGGAATATATAGGGCAATTATGCAGTGTTTTATGCTCATTTAATTTACAGTGAGAGATAAGGATCTTAGCAAAAGGAATTTAGGTAGGGAAATAGAAGAAGACGAGACAGAGATATTGCAAGGAAGCATGATTGCTACACCACCACGTTTTTTACTTAATCTATCGGAATGGATGTTAGTATAGCCAGGGGGAAGAATTTGAGAGTCATTTATATGTGGTTTGAGCCAAGTTTCTGTAAGAATAGCTGGGGAGTAATCGGTGATCCAGGAATGAAATTCAGAGACTTTGTTTACTATACTTTGAATATTCATGGATACGTTTTTTAAATTTTTAGTCGATGTTGCAGTAGAAAAGGGAGCAGGTTGAGAAGAGAGGCAGTTGGAACCTGGGATTGGGTGGACATCATTGCATAATATGAGTTTTTTACAGTATGCATACACTAGTGAGGGTTTAGGTATGTCAGTATTAAATTTAAATTTTATCTTATATGGGTTGTGAGAAGGGTTAAGAATTTTATATCTGAAAATGAGATGGGGGTAAGGCAAATAAGCTGGAAGAAATAGTGACAGTGCAAGTGGCATAGGCAGTGTGAGTAGGGATGGGGGACTGAGAAATAGGTGTGATAGGTATCATATAGCATGTAAGGTATGATACCAGTAGGAGTAGATGTATGGATGTATGGTTAGAAAGATGAGGAGCATATTTGGTGTGTATTAGAAACAGGAACCTTAAAGAAAATAATGGGGAAGATTATGTATGTATATATAATCACGTTATAGTAGGACATGAAAAGAATAAAAAATAAAAAGAAATAAAAAGAATTAGGCAGGAATTTGAATAGGTATGTAGTATATGGAATGCTAAGTATGTGAAGCAGAAAGAAGGCTGAAAGGAGAAGAAAGAGGACAGCTGTACATATATAACATATAGAAAGCAGAAAAAATGCTAAAGAGAAGGAGTGTCATGGGGGCAAAAGTGAGTGCATACAATGAGATGGAGGCTGAGGTGTGCTGTGGGGAAGAGAGATATAACTAGATAGGTGGAGCCTCAAGGATGGAGATATGGTGTTAGTGACAGATGAGGTGTAGCAGACTGATAAGTTGCTTGAATAAGAAAAGAAGGAGTTATGTACATGAAGAGAGTTTTGTGCAGGTATAAAACTAGGGATAGTGGTAGTGGGTGGAATTTGGGCGTATGGCAGGGGAGTAGAGTGAGACCATGCAAAGCAAGGGGAAACAGTGTGGGCTGAACCAGCTGAAATGGCAAAGAAGTATGGAAGGGTAAATAAAAGCAGATAGTGGTCTCACCTTCGATAAGCACATCACCACAACAGTCAGGAAATCCTTCTATGTGGCACACCTCATAACTAAGGGCTTTTCATCCAGAAAAAAGGAGGTCATTGTCCCACTGTACTCATCCCTCATTAGACCCATTATAGAATACAATGCCCCATTTGGTATGTACCTCTCAAGACATCTGCAACAACTGGAAAGGCCACAGAAATACCTCACTAAAAGAATCACAGGTCTAAAGCAGATGCCCTATGCTGACCATCTAAAAAAACTCGAGCTATACTCTGTTGCATATCGTCTACTCAGAGGCGATCTCTGCTTAACATACAAGGCCATGTCAAACCCAGAGCTTTTGGACATGCTACACTTAAAGAAATCCCAATCTCTCGGAGCCACACACTCCGGGGATCTAAACCTTGTCATCACAATGAACAAAACATGCTGGAGGGATAGGTTCCTGACCTAGAGACTCCCCAGATTCTGGAATAGACTGCCCATACATGTCAAGCAGAGTGCCTCTTTGATCCTTTTCAAAAGGAACCTTGACGATTGGATGGGAGATAGGAAATTCACCCTGGGGATCACGTCAGTCACCCTGCTAGACAGGGGTTCAGGGAAGTAAATATTGTGGGAAGAAATTGCCAGGGAATTGTTATGGCTAAGCTTGTATAGGCCCTAGGGCCAATAGCCTAGTACCAGCCTATGAACCTATGAACTATCTGTAGACTTAGAGGTGAGCAAGGTAAGAAGTCTTATGTGGTAGAAAGAGTAAAGATGTAATGTCACTAGAAAAGCTGTTAGGAGAAAGAGCAAGGTAACAAATAACAGCAGAAAGTGCAATGTTACAGAGTCATAGAAATTATATGGGGGTTAGCAGAAAGCATTTCAAAGCAGGAGGTAACCAGGTACAAGTGGAGTTAGTAGAAAAGCCTGCCTAAAGAGATACAGAGTACTGTAGTTTATTATTTTTTTATGCTTTAGTAAGGGAAAGGTCACTATTTTCATCTTACAGACAGTGAATGCATTGGAAGTTACAGGGGAAAACAGACAGACAGATTTATAGTTCAGCAAAGAACAAGTAAGGTAAAGTATGGTAGGTTAGGTAAAGTGGGGGAGGACTTTTGCAGTGGGTAGATAGTGTAGAATAGACAAAAGGATGGTAGCTCAAGAGAAGGTCATGTCTTCTGGTATAAAGAAAATTACCAGGGAATTTGTTAGTTTTAGTGGCCTATTTATTACAGAGGCCCAGGATAGCTATGTTAGACATGACAGTAAATAACATACATTATTAATATGCCTCTCTCTCATGGTCTGTATTAGGATAAACCTCAGTCTTGGATGCTGCTTGCTATACAATGATGGTTTGATTGGTGCCAGTTCATTGTAATAGTTGAGGTAAACAGATAGTCAATGTAAGACAGACAGGGTTTGGATTATTAATATGCCTCTCTCGCTCATGGTCCTTATTATGTTCCTTATTTAGGTAAACCTCAGTCTTGGATGTTGTTGGCTGGACAATGAGGGTTTGATTGATTGCAGTTCAGTGCAATAGTTGAGGGAAGCAGATAGTCAAAGTAAGATAAAGGGGGTTTGGATTATTATTATGCCTCTGTATCATGGTCCTTTTTAGGGTAAACCTCAGTCTTGAATGTTGTTTGCTGGACAATGAGGGTTTGATTGATGCCAGTTCAGTGTGATAGTTGAGGGAAAGAGATAGTCAAAGTAACAGAGAGGTTTTGGTACATAGAAACACTGGAAAGCAGGCAGTGAAGGGAGGCAATTATATTACTACTTCATCTAAAGGGAAATTCACCCCTGGTCTGACAGCTATATCTCGGATGGACAGAGCTGGTCATGAAATCATGCCCTAACACACTTCTCTTAGGCTTAGGAGAAAACAGTAACTTATAGAGGAAAAGGTACACACCTCTTATGAGACAACATTGTACAGCTAAACAGTGGAAAAAATCAATAGTATGCAGAATGGAAGACAGACTGACTACTAACCATTCAAAAGGTTACAATGAATGAGAAAATTATACAGGAAAGATGACAAAATGGGCAAATGAAGGGGGATACATAGAAAGCAAGAAAGATGGCTACAGTGGGGGGAAAGAAAGGGCAATATAAACAGGAGAGCAGGAGGGCAGTGAAGTCGGTCAAGGGTCAAAAGCTTATGAATTGGAAACAGGAGGAGAAAGCAGTATGAATGGGATAAAGAAACATACAAAAGGAATCAGAGTGGGACATTCAACAGAAAGAAAGAAGGAAAGAAAGAAAGAAAAAAGAAAGAAAGAAAGAAAGAAAGAAAGAAAGAGAGAAAGAAAGGATGCAGATGCATGTAATTACACCAGAATAACAAATGAGTTTGAGTTATGAAAGAATGCTACAATTTGGGTGCCACCACCAGAACACCAGATTAGGACAGGACTGGACAGATAGGAAGCGGTCTAAAAAAATGTGCATAAAGAAAGTAGCTAGTGAGGCATTATGGTAAAGGGATACAAGAATGAAGAAAACAATGTCATAGGCAGGATGTAAAGGACTAGGTGAGAAACAGTGGAGAAAGCTGGTTAAGCAGCAGAGAGTACCCTTTAGCAGACAGCAGATCTGGGCAACTGCTTCAGATGAAAGAATGGGAAGTCTCCAAAGACTGTGGGATTCCATCCAACTCAGGTTAAGGGTACTGAGAATGGAAAGGAGGAAACCCTGAGGTGTGGAGAAGTTTCAAGATAGCAAGATGAGGATATATGGGATGTATTTTTAACCTCTATAAAGAGGAAAAGAATAGTCCAGAAACTCAATAGTGAGGATACAGAAAAAGTCATGTCTCAAGAGACAAATATGAAAAAAGAGAGATATTGAAGAAATGGGAGGAATCAAGAGACAAAAACATCCATGGCCAAGATCACAAACGGGGACCTACACCAGCGGCAGGGAGATCTGGTTAATAGAGTTTGTAGTAAGCCACGGGTGTGGAGTGACATGTGGGTAGTGCTCATTATTCGTCAGTCAAAGAAGAAAAATAAAATCCCATAGTTCCTGGTATGAAGCTCGTTTGCAGGGATTCATTATTAGCAGTTTTTGGGAAGTAATATATTTAATTGCCAGATTCTTAAAGTCCCTCCAGGACAGCTTGGAGCGGTCAATCCAGTGCTTTGTAATATAAAATTTTATTAGAATATAGAGTGTAATTAGGGCTCTAAGTTTAAATTTAGGTATGTTAAGGCTGGTAATGTGTAGTAAGGCCATTTCCCAGGATAAGGTGGATTTATGGTAACCCATTTTGTTCAGCCTTACCTTGAGAGAGCACCTACAAAACCACAGAATGTGAGTGCTATCAGCATGGGGACAAGAGCAGCAGGAGCATGAAGTGGAAACATTCGGATTAAATTTATTCAAGTGGACCGGAGTTAGATATAAGTTATTTGTAATCATTAATTGTGTATACAAAGACTTTTTAAAGGGAGAATACTTAAGAGTAGATTTTATTGATAGTGCTTTCTGCTGTGGTGAGAGGGTAGCACCCTGTTGCTCCCAGTAATCCGCAAAAATAATTTTCCCTTGATTTAGAAATGAGAAAAAGGTTCTATAGGCTATTTGCCCATTTCTTCAATACTCCGTTAGTTGATTGGGTTGAATTGCAATATGGTAGACGTTGTATCTACACTATCTTTTAAATCTAGTATTTGGAGTTTTCACTTTGTGTAGCATTTCCCTTTCTTCCTTGGACACATTGGCACTTATGTATATAGGTTATGATTTTTGATCACTTATGTAGTAATGCTTAAGTTCAACTCATTTATTTTTGTAATAATGTGTTCTTCTTATTATGCCTGTTGTAGTTATTAAAGCAAATAAAGTGTGTTTTGAAAAAAAAAGAGAGAGATATGAAAACACTGAAAGTGAAGGATCATCTATCAGTGGTAAGTGAATGTGCAAGATGTGTATGTGTGCGTGTATATGTTTGTGTATATGTATGTATACATTTTTGGGAAAGATTGTGGATACAGTATTCAGTAAAGGCTATTAGTGAAGATGAAAACATTTGACAGTGAGAACAGGCATTGGTTCATAGGTTCATAGGTTGGTACTAGGCTATCGGCTCTAGGGCCTATACAAGCCTAGCCATAACAATTCCCTGGCTATTTCTTCCCACACTATTTACCTCCCTGGACCCCAGTCTAGCAGGGTGACTGACATGATCCCCAGGGTGAATTTCCTTTCTCCCATCCATTATGGGAATTTCCTTTCTCCCATCCGTTGATCTATTATGGAGTGACTGAGGGGGAGAAATACAGACCAGGAAAACCTCTTGTTGTTAATGTGGAGAAGGGGCTGTTGTCCTTGAGTTCTTTAAAAGTTGGTAAGATGTTGGGGCCAATCCATTTGGTGGAAAAAATTCTAGTGGTGGAGCTAATTATAAGGAAACTTCAATGTAATGTTAAATGAAGGGAAACAGAGGAAATGAGGGAAAGAGAGCAATGTAAGCCAAAGGTGGAATTAAGGAGGAAATGTTGAAGGGATGGTTGGTTGAAATCTTGAAGATCATGTGGAAAGAAGGAGACAATGAGAAGATGTTAGACTGGTTTATAGTGATGGAGTCTCTCCACTGCTGGTAAAAAAGTGGAATTTAAGGAATATGGGGCTAGCAAACTATTCCTAGTTAGCATGGAATTATATGAGGAAAACATGAGAAGACGGAGAACACGGGATAAAGGAAACTAGAGAATGACAGAATACAAAGACATTCCAGTTACATGTGTGAAGAACAACATGGGATAAAGGAAACTAGAGAATGACAGAATACAAAGACATTCCAATTACATGTGTGAAGAACAACACGGGATAAAGGAAACTAGAGAATGACAGAATACAAAGATATTCCAATTACATGTGTGAAGAACAACATGGGATAAAGGAAACTAGAGAATGACAGAAAATAAAGACATTCCAATTACATGTGTGAAGACCATGCTAATGAAAAAGAAACTAGAGAATGACAGCATACAAAGATATTCCAAATACATGTGTGAAGACCATGCTAATGAAAAAGAAACTAGAGAATGACAGAATACAAAGACATTCCAGTTACATGTGTGAAGAACAACATGGGATAAAGGAAACTAGAGAATGACAGAATACAAAGACATTCCAATTACATGTGTGAAGAACAACACGGGATAAAGGAAACTAGAGAATGACAGAATACAAAGATATTCCAATTACATGTGTGAAGAACAACATGGGATAAAGGGAACTAGAGAATGACAGAAAATAAAGACATTCCAATTACATGTGTGAAGACCATGCTAATGAAAAAGAAACTAGAGAATGACAGCATACAAAGATATTCCAAATACATGTGTGAAGACCATGCTAATGAAAAAGAAACTAGAGAATGACAGAATACAAAGACATTCCAATTACATGTGTGAAGAACAACACGGGATAAAGGAAACTAGAGAATGACAGAATACAAAGACATTCCAATTACGTGTGTGAAGAACAACACGGGATAAAGGAAACTACAGAATGACAGAATACAAAGATATTCCAAATACATGTGTGAAGACCATGCTAATGAAAAAGAGTTACAGACCTACAGACTGGGAGTAAATAACAAGAAGAAGTGAAAATGTTAACAAGCGCTCATTTCATACAGAAAACAGGTAACTACAAAAGTTGCATGGAAAGCAAATTGATGTCTGGGAAGAAAATACGGAGGTTGTCAGAAGCCATAGACTGTGAAAGCAGCAGGGAAAGCTAGACTGAAAGAAAGCTGGGGAAGGGGCAGAGTGTCAAATCAAGCTGAGAGAAGTCACAAACACTGATGTAGAATTAATTTTAGATAAAAGGATTAAAACAGGCAAATTTTATTGCATGGTGCTTGAGAGTGAGACAAAAAATATCTTCATAAAGAGAATGAAGAGAAGAAGGGTGAGAATAGACCGATCACAGATAACGGAGAAGAGATAAGAGAAGAAATTGCAAGTCATTATGAGCAGCTATATACAGCAGGAAAACAGTGAGATAGAGTGAGGAGTTTCCAAATAATAGAAAAACGATCTGAGTGATAACATCACAGACAATAAGTCGAGAAATCCATCTAAATGCCGAAGACAGAGTAATGAGGTAAATGACCTCCCTGTTCTAGAAATGAGCTCCCTGCTGAGCGCGAGAAAGCACTGAAGAGTGTGGAGAAAGGAACGTTGTTAATACAATTCAAGAGTAGAAAGAAGCAAAAGTGATATTGCTTCCTAGTGAGACAGCGGATATAGCACACCCAGGAGCATTTAGGGTGATTTCTTTCTAAAACAGATGTGCAAATAATGATAACGGTTTTACTTTCAAGTCTTGAGAAGCTTGTTCTAGAATGCCTACAAAATGGACAAGCATAACATGTCTAGGGGAGGTCTTCAGTAGATAAATTGTAGCTACTGCTAACATTTGTGGAAAAAGTATAGAAAGATGGGAGGAATGAGGCAGGGCTGGTTGTGTTCATCATGACTCTTTCAGCTTGTTCAAATGGGGGTCCCTTGTAAAAGTTCTTTAAGGCTAATGAATAAAAACTGAGTAATTGTGATGTACAAGAATATTTTAGAAAAATTCTGGCTGATAAGTAGATGACCATGGGGTTTGTAGAACCAGAGAAGACAAGGTAGGATTGCCCACTGCCACCTAACTTGTACATAACAGTGATGGAAGTCTTAGAAAGAGGTATAAGAGAGGTGCTGTAGTGCTTGGAGAAGAAATGATGGGAAAGACATTTTTATTTATTTATTTATTTATTTATTTATTTATTGACATTTGTTAACTGGGTTGGTCCAGCTGTGTTTTTGGTCTGTTTTCAGTGGAGACCTGAGGAGAAAAGCTCCAATATAGATATATACAGGCATAAAAATGTAACAATTTCAACTGACATATGATGAGATATGAAAAAAAAAAAATTTGAGAAATGACTGTATTCCAAAAGCAGAAAACAGACAAGACCTTGTAATGGCCATAGGGCATTTTCAGAAGTTTTGACAATGGGCGAGAATGGAATGCACCTGTAACAAAACAGTATTCATGATAATGGAGCAGAAACTGGGGGGAGGATTATGGCAATGTAATGATCAGTAAACAAGTACCTAGAGTTCTAGGTCTGGATATGGTAAGGAAAACTAGGGAAGAAAACTGTAAGAAACTGTAGCTAAAATAGGACTTGTCTTAGGAAATGGAGGGACAAGACTTCTACAATTGTAAAAAAGAGTGAATATGAAAAAAATGAAGAGATTCACTAAAGTGCTTTTTTTTCTTCTCAGCACCCACTGCTGGTCATGTGGGAGGAAGCTATAAAAGAGATCCAGCAAACATGTTGCGAGTACATATGGTGGGTAGAGCCTACCAGAGTAGCAATTAGAAGACTATAGACACAAAGAGACAGACACAGAGACAGAGTGAAAAGAGGATGTGGATTCATGAACTTTAAAGATATGCAGCTGCTTTCAGTATTTATCATTAGTTGAGAGAGAAGAAGAAGAATAGGAGTTCAGTGTAGACCAGCTGTAGAGGAATGGATCCACGGAAAAGTAAAGGGCTTTAGAGTAGGTCTATAGGGGTGCTTGAAGCAAGTTTCAAGAGACTGAGTGAAGTGGATCCCATCAGATAAATTGCAGGACAAGAAAGACATCTAAGTGAAATACTGGGATAAGACAAAGGAGGACCTCAAAAGGGTGGGGGTGGTTTAAAAAACATGGAAGGGGAGCAAAGTGATGTCATATTCAAGGAAGTGAGAGAGAAGTATTGTGAAGGAAAGCAATACTGGACTGATGAGGGACATTAGACCTTGATGCAGCATTTAAAATTATAGGAAGTAAGATAAATAAAATGGAAAGGGCCTCTGTAAAAAAAGTGAAAAAGAAGGAAAGAGTAAGTCAGGGGAGGAATAATATATAAGGTCATCAATGAAGAGATGGGAGATAATATATAAGGTCATCAATGAAGAGATGGGAGATAATATATAAGGTCATCAATGAAGAGATGGGAGATAATATATAAGGTCATCAATGAAGAGATGGGAGATAATATATAAGGTCATCAATGAAGAGATGGGAGATAATATATAAGGTCATCAATGAAGAGATGGGAGATAATATATAAGGTCATCAATGAAGAGATGGGATTTAATATATAAGGTCATCAATGAAGAGATGGAAGAAATGGAGTTGTACTGCATTTGCTTAAATCCCGACTGCTAGTAGACAGAAGTCATACAGCCAGGTACTTGTTTTCCTAGTCAGCTCGGATGGGCTGTTACTCAAACAGCTATATGAGTCTGACCAAGGAGTTCAGCACAGTCTGAGAAAAGTAGCCTTGAGGTGTCAGTGGGAGTTTTAGGGTTAGGGAGTGAGTGTGAGTTGTAGGGTTAGGGACTGAGTGGGAGTTTTAAAGATAGGCTTAGGGAATGAGGCTTGGGATTTGCATTAGGTACTGACTGAAAGTTTTAGGGTTAGAGAGCGAGGTTTTGGATGAAGGATAGTAGGTAGCTGGAAATTTTAGGTTTAGGAGGGAAGTTTGGTATTAGGATTAGGGAATGACTGGGAGTTTTAAATTTAGAAAGTGAGGTTTGGTATTAGTGTTAAGGAGCATGTTGGACTTTTAGGATTAGGGTTAAAGAGAGTATGGGACCATTTGGGGTTATAGTGAGGGGTTCTGGGTAGGTGTAAATATGTAATAGGACTGAGCTACTTGGAGGTGCGACACTCGTCATTACAAGCAAGTTACAATGAACATGTAAGTTGCAAGCAAATGGCACAAAAGTAACTGTAGTAGATACAGGAAAACATAATGCAAAAAATAGAAGAAAAATTGGAAGCTGGAGGAAAGCTACAAATAAGAACAGATGGAATTGGAAGATCTGATCAAGATGTCATGCTCAGTCAAGTTCCTCCTACCACTCTGGGACCCACAACTGAGATTGCTACATAGGTGATTCTACACTCCAAAGTGAAAAAAACAAAGAACACAAAACGTAAGATAACAATTGTTAGAGGTAAAGGACTAAAACTGCTGAGCTGATGCACATTTTATTTATTTATTTGATTTTTATTTTACATTTGTTTACCAGGATGGTCTGATTGGGACAGTACCCATTTTCAGTGGAGGCCAGGGGAGACTCCAGTCTAAGCTTACATACAAATTATCACAACAAGTAATAGAAATTATAAACAAAATTGACAAAAAAATTGTGTTAACACATTTACAGGATAAAAATGTAAAAACAAAAATATATACATAGTATCAAATAGAAATGCATTTGCACTTTATTTTGAAACCAGCATGTTTTAACTTATGCCTTCTAGTATGTATAGTTGGTAGTTAATTCATTCAAAAGTATTTTTAATATTTTTAAGATTTTTTGTAATATGGTGCAAACACAAGCTTTAACACATTTCACCAATTGTATATATTTATTCTTTTCCTGTTTTTAATAGTCCTTTAACTGAGTGATGTTATTCAATTTGCCCTTTGGCTGTATAATTCATGTATTGCAATTTTATGATTCTTCCACTAGATAGAGTATCAAGTTCATTTAAACCAAATATGCAAGCTGGTATTTTTAACCATTGATTTTTAACAATTGGTTCTTAATGGAATTTTAACTTTAAATTCATTTTTGAAGTCAAGTGGTTTTAAACAAAGTTTTATTAATTTAATATGCACTCCATTCATTACCTATTTATGTTTCATTTTAATATCAAAAGGGTTTTTGGCTTTAATGGTTGCAGCATAGGGAGATATATATGCAAACTTCAAGTTTTAAATTAGTTAATTAAATTCAATCAACCTAATTAAGTAAATTGTATAAAAGTGGTAGTAATATGACAGCCCACATCTGATGAAGTGCTTTTTAAATGAAAACGTATAGTGGAGCATTAATGTGCTGTGTTTTTTTGCAATAAGGTAAGGTGAAGTGTATCGAGCTGTCCGTGGTGTTTTTCAGAAGCTTGTACTGCTCAGGGCTTTATTGTTTTGCCTGACAAGCTGCTTCGTTTTTGGGATTACTAGTTACAAATGGAAGTGGCTGTGAATTTGTTTTTTCATAGTATCAAATAGAACAAGACTTTAAACACTTGAATGTAGACAAATATATGGTTGAATTTATATATGTGGAGGAACATAATATTAGTTAGGAAATTAAGTGGGGAGAATAACTTAGGCAAAGTAGCACATAGTTAGTAATACTTCTGTGGTGAGAGATGCAGCTAGGAATGTAACTACTTATAGAGAAGTAGTGTTGTTAGAAGGGATATGTTAACAGAGTTAGTACATACAGCCAAATTGTATAAGTAGTGCTAAGTTAATAATTAACCTGGAGTGTTACATGTGCAAAGTCAAGATTCAAATAAGTGTCTTTTGACATGCTTCTAGATGTTACAAGTTATGTACAGAAGGAATGGGGAAATAAATACCCACCTTTATTGGGTAATTTTGTAGTTAGTTTAAAAGGTGAAGATAATGAACATAACCTGTTTGGTCGGGCTTGTGTACTGACTTACACCCCACACACTAACTTCATTCAGGATATCTTATGTCAACATTGGGATATTATTACAGCTTCTAATCTGGAACAAATTGTGGGACCTTTACCCAAATTTGTATTTAAGACAGGTACTAATCTCAAAAGGATTTTGGAGAAGGCTAGTAACCATCTTGATAATTCAAAGGTATATAAGGGTACTAGGAAATGTGGAAGATGTAAGCAGTGTAGCCATATCAATGAAGACAGACTTATTCGACTAAAAGACTTTAACCATACTTGTATAAAGACCAGAACAGGGAATTGTAATACTAGTCAGGTGATCTATTTGGCCTCTTGTACATCATGCCCCACGTACTATATTGGCAAGACTGAAAGATGTCTAAAAAAGCGTATTTATGAACACTATTATTGCATTCAGAAAAAAGACACAAAAAACGCTTTATTTAGACATATTAATGATCATGGGGGAGAGCATCAATTCCGTTTTGCCATTATAGACCAATTAAAGAGTTCATTATTTGGGGGCAATTGGAAGAAGCAGTTAGCCGCATTGGAGAGTAGGTGGCAGATTATATTGGATGCCACGAGACCCCCTGGACTAAATGATTTTATTAGTATCAAACCTTTTCTGGCACTATCTTAACAATTTTGGTTCATACAATTTTTTCATTATTATATTTTTGTATATTTCTTGATATTTGTGTTTATTTGTTTATATAGTATATTGATATGAATGTAAAGTATTGGTATTGTTTATGTATTTGGACCTTTCTACAACTGTTATTGTACTTCTCAGTACAGTTTTTATTATGAACTGCTTCATTTTAGATTAGCTAGTTATTATATTATCTGACATATCGCCTACCTATATATTTTAATAGTTATAATAGGTACACACATTTTAATATTTTTTATTCTTGTATATATGATGGTTTATTTACTTACCATACACACATATATTACTATGTGATTTTGCATTTGTATTAGTTTGTTAAGTAAGATGTATGCCTTTAAAAGTTTTGGCGGACTTTTTTCACTTGACTGACTCACTTTGACTATATAAATTAGGATGCGTGCATATTTTAAATGGTTCTGAAGAAGACTGGGGCATTCCAGTTGAAAGCGCTAAACTGTGGAATAAAGGACTGTATTTTACTCTCTCGTGTACGAGCCTCCTCAGGTGATTTCTGGTTCCATTAATGAAATAGAAACATGTTTATAGTATTCAGTGAAGCAGCATTTCCATATGTTCCCTTTCTAATGGTACAATTATTCTTTTAGAGCTCAGTTCTGATTTAATAAAGGAATGTGCTTGCTTTAGAAGTGAATTTTTACTAACGTATGCAGTATTTATAATTTGGCTATATAGAGTCATAATAGTCACTGAATGTGTAGAATTTATTCTAAACAGAGTTTCTTTCTTCCTTTGTGAAATTTTTTATGACATTATAAAATGCTGTAGAATGTTCTAAGGAACTACGTTTTTTAATTTAATGTGTCTCCAAAAGCTATCATTTTACAAAATAATAATGAGTTTACAGATTTTTTTCTTTTTTTTTATAAATCTGGTCTCCCCTCTATGATGCGATGTTTGTTTATCATGTTTCTTTATGCCTCATCTTGGTTGTTGGCCTGGAATAAGATATATAGCATGCCTGAATGCTTTCTACATATTTATTTTTATTTATTTATTTAACATTTGTTTACTGGGGAAGTCTGACTGGGCTAGTTGCCCATTTTTACTAGAAGCCTGGGGAAAAAAGCTCCACATAAAAAACACACATAACAGCACAAAACTTTTACAGATCAAAAGAATTATACAGAACATAAAAAAGCATGCTTATACAATGGAATATTCATTAATGTTTGACAATGAAATACAATAACCTACAATTATATGTTGAAAATTATATAATTTACAGCTATTTTGTTGACAGTTATAAATATATCAATAACATATAGTTAGTTACTATACAACAGTGGAGAAAGTTATATATATATTGGTGAAGTAAGAGGCAAAAGAGCTGCAGGGTGGGCAGAGGTGGGGAGCTTCACTGTTCTCCAGGTACATATAATGAACATGATATATTCCATACTCACTTCAAATAACATACACAGACAGGCAGAGAGACAGATAAACAAACAAACAGACACACACATGTACACACACACACACACACACACACACACACACACACACACACACACACACACACACACATGCAACAAAACTTAGAGATGGTGGTAGCTTTGCTAAATGGTAAGACATACAATATATGATTAAGAAGGTTTTCTGTGCTTGGAGTTTGTTTTCTTCTCTACAAATAATGCAACCTGGCTTAATTTTGTCTCAGAGTTTGTAAATGAACATCTGAACTTTTACAATTAGAAAATAACTCAGGACTAAAAACTGATACTGCAATATTAGAAGGTAGTGGTATTGATTCTTACTATAGCAGCCTAAAAAACATCATCTTTATCAAAAACCATGGCCAAAGATTGAAATAATAACACTGACTTCCATAACTTTAAACATTAAACATTTATTATTAAATATCAAAAATTGCTATTGGTGGAGCAAAAACATTAATAGCAATGTAAAATAAAATAAGCACATTAATTTAATGTAATTCATTACACTGGACCCTTCCCAGCCATGAGCTTGGGCATAACATCAAAGGTAAATACTATATAAATATATATATATATATATATATATATATATATATATATATATATTTATATATGTATATACACATCTCTGCAGATCTATCTATAGTGATCTACATAGATCTATCTCTCTCTATATATAATGTGTGTGTGTGTGTGTGTGTGTGTGTGTGTGTGTGTGTGTGTGTGTGTGTGTGTGTGTGTGTGTGTGTGTAAAAAAAAAGAGCACAGATCCTTGTGTTGAGGTGCAATAGTTTTCCAGCCCTAGGAGGGGGGTAAGATGTCTCCCTCCTATAAAGAAAAATACTAGACCACAGGGAAAACTGGTACTTGTGAGCAACAAATTTGCTGGCTGAGAATCCTAAAAAATCAGGAAAAAACAGCCAAGCACTGTAGACAAGCTCAGCTGAGACTTCTGAGTTATCACGCAATTATATTTTGTTTAAAAATCAAAACTTCTTTATCGAAAAAAAAATAGATGAGTGCTTTCACCCTTAAAAGAGCTTCGTCAGATGGCTCAAAGAATATAATTGAAGTAGTTTTAAGTGATTTTTGGCCCTTTTATTACATTGCAGATACTGTCTCTAAGACCTTAGTTTGAACTGGGTCCCACTGGGACTTCATATGCATCAGTTACCATGGTTCTTAAAGTCAGTTTATATTATTCCTTGTGTGTTGGGCTTGTTCCAGTAGATGTGCTGGTATATCAAGTTTTGCTGAAATGATTTTGTAGAAAGTTGCAACCATTTGTTCTGCCCTCAAACATTGGAAACTGACCGGTCTCCAGGCAGACAGACAGGACCATTGTAAAGAAAACACAGATCCTTGTGTTGAGGTCTAGTAGTTTTCCAGCCTTAATGGAATAAGATGTCTCCCTCCCATAAGGAAAAACAATAAACCACAGGGACAACTTGTACTTATGAACAACAAAGCTGCTGGCTGAAAATCCTAAAAAATTGGGGAAAAAAGGACTATGCACTGTAGACAAAATCAGTTGCAAATAGACAGATAGATGAACAATTTAGTGTATCTAATCAACTAACATGTTTTGCAGAGGTAGGACAAAACTGACGAAAACTTTTGCAAACACAGGGAGGACTACAGGCTCCACATCTATAGTAATCAGATGTCAGGTAGGAAACACAGACCCTGAAGCTGTATGGCTGAGATCTTTTTACTAAGCCACTGGTTTTCTCTCTTCTTCTTTTTCAGTATATATTACCATAGTCCAATAACTGTTAGGAAAGGGGAAATAAAACAGGAACTAAAAAATCCCTATCTCTATATATGACATTCAATTGCTGAAATCAGCAACCTGCATTTCAGAAATTAAAAACAAATTTCCCACTGCCACTCAGCAACATTTTCACAACCAGCTGTAAATAACCCAGTCCAGAAGCACTTAAAACCACGCAAGAAAAATCACCATTAAAATAATAATAGCTGCTGTTCGTAAAATTATTTTTTTCTGTAGGCTTTATTTACTCACCCACTGACTGGATACGATACTCAAGATATTATTTCTCTCTGTCTTAGAGTCCCTTGCTAGTTAGCTTTCTACCTCCTTTCTCACTAACCTATGCTACGTGTTTCTTAGAGTATCCTACAACTGTCACCTATGTCTGTCCTGCTCTTACCCTGCCAACCTACTTTTATTCCAGGACTTGACTCTGTGCTAAAAGTAGGTGCTGCCTATCTTCTAGTCCCCCCTTTTCCCCTTTCCCTCTCTCTCCTACCAAATAACTAGATATACACATAGTGTTATTTTAAGATTACTAAGGGCAGCTTGTACAAATGTTTTAGCACAATGTATATTATTTTTTTTATTGATTTTTGTATCATGATTTTTGTCAATGTCCTTGTTTATATCTGTATTCTCTCTCTTGTATACACCTGTTAATCGCTTATATAACTTACTGCAAACATTGTTTTCTGGAGCTTTTCTCCTTGGGTCTCTGCTGAAAAGGGCATCTGCCCAGCCAGACTAACCCAGTTAACAAATGGCAAATAAATAAATAAATAAATAAATGCATGTGCCCAACTGTGAAGACAAATAAGCATACTGATATCTTAGATATCATACAACCAAATCAAGGAGCTTTCCACTCCACAACAATGGTTACATCCTCTGTAACTAACAGCCATCAAGGATCCATCATCCTTAAATTAAGATTTAAATTTTCCTCAGTCATAAATAAATCATCCATGCTAGTCTTTATCACTGGAGACTGTGATGCAGCAAACTATATACTTTTGAAAACAGATCGGGATACTGACTTCAGCAATTCATTCAAAATGGTGAAAATACTGTGAATGATTTCTAATCCGCAGTGGTGCAGCGGTAGCATTGTTGCCTCACAGCTAGAGGTTCTCCCGTTCAATTCTCAGCTAGTGTGCAGGGAGTGCCTTCTGTGTGAAGTCTGCATGTCCTCCCCGTGGGTCGAGTGATGTTCCGAAAGACATGCATGAATGGGTGTGCCTTCGTTGAAGGTTGGGCGTCGAGCTGGCAACTCATCAGCGTGAAAATCTACTGCCAATCATTAGCGGACTGGAGTTCCACTGTGGCGACCCCTAACCGGGAAAAAGCCGAAAGACAAACAAACATTAACTTCTGCATTTATGAATGCAAATTTCTACAATACAAATATGAAGGTAAATTCAACAAAAACACCTGGGTGTAAACACAAAATTAGTAAGGTATGCTATAAAGAAAAAGAAATGATCCTGGTGAAAAAAAAATGTTGAGAGTAAATGAAACAAAGAAACCACTTAATTATAAAATTAAATCTTCCTGAAAGCAATAATAAAGTATTATTTAAGCACATCAGAAAATTTAAAAGAAAACATGTAAATGTCACATGTTAGCAATAAACTGCAAAGTGATAACTGCACTGCAAGGAATGTTTTTACAAAAAATTGTATTGCAAGCTTAACGATAAGCCAAGGAAAGCTGCAATGCTTTAGGCAAAGTGTAAGATGTCTCTTATATAACTGCAGACATATATGCGTTCCCAAATAAAATGAAAAACAAATCTAGTTTCATGTGAGCAGAGACTGCACCTTGTATTTTTCTATATATAGGTAAGGAAAATCTAACAAAACCCTTACCAGCCATGATAAACAAAATACTCACATGGGGACATATCTATGGTATCAGGTTGTAGAATACTCATTTTGCAAGTGGTATGCTATCAAACCCAAATAATTTTACAACCAACAGCCGCAGTTTGTATAAAATCTGGTAGGAGTCCATAATGGAACTGATCCAAAGCAGCATTGCAAACCTACTCCTGTTATTTGTGGACAGTGATGCTTTTGTTAAGACATCTTACATTCTGAATTACATAACATTCTTTGGATTCATTATGACTTCATGAGTGATTTTATTATAAATCCATATGGTTAGAAAGTTATGGTGAAAACCACTTTCAACAAAACAAAAAACAAACTCCTGCACCACCACACCACCTAAATGGGAGAATCCCTCACCCCTCTTCAATTACATATAAATATACACACACACACACACACACACACACACACACATATATATATATATATATATATATATATATATACTAACTCCACAGTCAGAAAAATTAAAAAAAAAGCAAATTCATCAACCATCAAAAGTAGTTTTCAGTGTAACCATGTCAGAATTTGATGATTCACATATATTATCACTGTAGACTAGCCATTTTCCTTGTTCTTTGAAGAGGTAACAACAGTACTTCATAAAAGGTTGACAGTGCATGATGTTTATCATAACCTTGATAATATATTTCTTAAAGTATTCTCCATAAGGGAGTATTGAACAAAGGATACACACTGCATATCAATCCTCACACTAATACACATATGAGATGGTCACTGGATAGCAAATCTGCGGACAACTGCAAACGGAACAAGACATTTTTTCAACAAATAATGCCATAGTTCTCTGAACTGGATTAAGCAAATGAATACCTAGTACTGTTGCAATGGACCCACCTTGACTGGAAACAAATGTAACATCATGAGACTTATTTGGTAAAAGAGGCATCGATTATGATTACCAAATGAATGAACAAATAACAAAAATAACACCTTTTTTATGTAATAGCAGATGCAAGTTTAATATCTGACCATTCTGTATGTACTAAAGTGAGAAGAGTGTATTTTATCCCCTTTATTGCTGAAGGGTATGTTATTTTACTTTGAACCTAGTTGATGTGACATACTATTGAATGCAGCTTGGTTCTGCAGTTTTGGAACAAGTAACCTGAAACAGTTTGAAGTACATTTACTTATTACTACAAGAAGTCAAAGGGATAGAAAACCTAAACTTTGTAGGTATGGTTCAAGTTCTCATTATGTTATGTTTCTTATTGGTTACTTAAGGTGATCCCTGTCTGGGCTATAAGACAATGTCTGCTATACTTCAGAGTATGTGCTTAGAACATATTTCTGGATTGCTAATGCCAGATCTGGAACCAACTACTGATATATATATATATATATATATATATATATATATATATATATATATATATATATATATAAATATAGCAATATATAGATATATATAGATATATGTGTGGGTGTGTGTGTATGATTATGGATACTTTGATCTAAAAACAAATTTATTTAATTTCATCAAAAACTTATTTGATCAAAACCACAAAACATCTAAACTTATTTCACTGAAAATGTCACATACACTTATATTTTCAAAAGCCTTTTTGCAAGGGGACAAGCCTCCCAGTGCCTCCCATGTGGGGCGTTTTGCCCCCCCCCCCACAGTAACTAAAACATACTAACTGTACAGTGACACAGCTATGGACACATTGAATCATTGCTTGTGCGCATACACACACTTCTAGACATGGAGGTATAACCTAACAGTGGGTATTAACAAGGAAGTAATAATGATTAGTAATAATTTGCCTTATAAATCCTATCCTCCTAAACGAAAACAACAGTCATTTTCTACAATCTAACCTAGTTTTCCATCAAATGTGGTTCAGTAATTTTTAGTTTAGCTCAAATGAATCTTAGTTCAAATAATCTACTGTTTCTTCTTTTTAAATCAATTGAATATTAGAGCAAATGAGCAGTATAGATATATGTGGTATATGTGTGTGTGTAGGGGTGTGTGTGGGTACATATATATATATATATATATGTGTGTGTGTGTGTGTGTGTGTGTGTGTGTGTGTGTGTGTGTGTGTGTATGTATATGTACTGAAATTAAGAAAATCTCCCACATATAGATGTTTGCAAAGTTTTCAAAGATGACCACAAAAATATCAACTTTGTAAACTTTGACATGCTACTATGCATGTGTCAATCAATAATCTTGATGCATGCAAACCTTCACCTTAAAAAATTATAATACAACATCAGTGTTGCAATGGGCAAGAACCCCTGCACCCCTCTCATGTAGGGGGCTGCATCCCTGATCCTACCTGCTAATTATATATAGTAACTCCGATGTGCAATCTTTGGGAAAGAGCATATTTCCCTACCCTGAGAATTTTACAGTCTTGCAGACCTGTTGACCATCTGGTTAGTTGACTGAATTTTGTCAGTTAAACAGATGTTGGTCAATGACAAGGTCGACAAACTTCAATTGATCCATCTATCTATATATTCCTACTCTAAAGCCTGACACTTGCTCACTAAAGCAATTATATAAGTCTGCACTAAAAAATTAAAAGCACTACACCCTCACAAGCTCCCTTTGAGTACCTTGTTCCCCATTGGCCCTTTTTTTCAATTATAAAGGAATTCACAATACTATTCTAGCATGTCCAAAGGTCAGTTGTCAATCTCCTCTCCGGTCCAGCTGGTGAATCTGGGAATCTTGAGGCAATGTTACAACTGCCTCATGTACACAGACAACCCTCTCCTCCTCCCAACAAATTCCAACACATGTGAGAGATGCAACCATATAGCCAAACTGGAGGCTAAGCTCTCTCAACTCAGTACTGGCATAACCAGTCAGGAGGAGAAGGAAACCACACTCACTACAATTCCAGTCTCACATAGACCTACCACAACAGCAAACCAAACACATAAACACACAAAAACATACTCGGAGGTTCTAAATAAAAATCTGCCTAACCAGCAGAGACCTCCAAAGCAGACACCCAAGCAACCGCTACCCCAAAACAAAACACATGCAACACATAGCTCACAAAGCCAGTGTGCCAAACAGTCACAGCCCTTAAGGCTAAACAACACACCTGATACACTTGTAATAGGTGACTCTATCGTCAGGCACACTGACGTCCCGCTCACCAGGCTAAACAAGGAGAAGGTCACGGTGAGCTGCTTGTTGGGTGCTAGGATCCGCCACATAACACAAGCACTCAGGTCACTCCAAGGCAAGTACAGATATGACTCAGTCATTGTCCATACTGGTGTGAATGACCTGAGATGTACCTCCCTGGACTACATGAAAAGAGACATAGACGAGCACTCTGAGCATGTAGCTCAGGCCGGTATGACCCTGACCTTGAGTAGCATCTTACCCTCACCAAGAATGATGTCACAGTATGAAGACAAGATGATCAATTTCAACAATTGGCTTAAGTATTGGTGTCATTCAAAGGGGATCCAATGCCTGTCAGCCTGGGATGACATGCTCGACAAGCCACGATGCTTCGCTAGGGACGGCTTGCACCTGTCGCCCCTGGGCTTTCGGATATTGGCAAAGGCTCTTGCCACTCCCATAGTGCCTTTTTTAGGCAAGGCTCAAAAGACAAACCCACCTCCATAGGTATCACAAGGGATAAGAAACTAAGAGTAATGCTACTCAATGCCAGAAGTCTAAACCTCAAGATGCATGCACTCAAAACTCTCCTTAGCATGGAGAACATCGATATCTGTGCAGTAACAGAAACCTTGTTCAAGGCTCCTGAGAGCACCCCAGCACTACCAGGTTATACCTCATACCATGCTTTTCAGCCCCAAAACTTGGACCGAACCACAAAAGGAGGAGGAGTATCAATATTCGTCAAAGATACCCACACCTCCAGGTTGGTGGCACAGCACAAAGCATCAGAGACTATCCATGTGCAACTAACAGTGGGTAAAACTGCCTTCCAGTTTATTGCCTGCTACAGACCCTCCCAAACCCAGGAACCCCACTTGGCCTTCCTGAGAACACTGGAAAATATGAAGGTCTCTCCAAACACCATTATATTGAGCGACTTCAACTACCCAGACATAGACTGGGAGCATTACTCTAGCTCCAACTCCCTAGCCAAAAGGTTCTTAGAATTTATAAACTCAAATGCTATGGAACAACTTGTTACCACTCCCACAAGA
This sequence comes from Protopterus annectens, assembly GCF_019279795.1. Classification (NCBI taxonomy): domain Eukaryota; kingdom Metazoa; phylum Chordata; order Ceratodontiformes; family Protopteridae; genus Protopterus; species Protopterus annectens. The sequence goes on from NC_056726.1 coordinate 1,797,344,367, forward strand.
GGGGAAAACATACTGGACCTGATCATCATCAACATGGGGGCTCTATGCTCCAGACCAGAAGTGTATCCCTCACTGGTAAGATCAGACCATAAACTAATCTCACTGGATATTCACAGCCCAACCCCACCCCCTGCCCAGAAAACCACAGTGAAAAACTTCTCTAAAGCAAATTTCACACTCCTCAAAACCGAGGTGGAATCCTTCAAAGCCCCCGGGCCTGTGGAAAATATGACCCAAACCACAGAATCCTTT
>NC_056726.1:1797349618-1797432118 GCF_019279795.1 Protopterus annectens
CAACTATTACACCCAGGCTCTCAAAGCAACCCATCCCCTGATCCACACAAAACTCCTACTGAACTTGCCACCCTCTTCAATTCCTCCTTCATTAACACCATAGCTAACCTAACCACCACCTTTTCTACAGTTAACAAAACCACCAAGACAGCTGATGACCAAATCATCCCAGAAAACAATCCTACCCTCAACTCTAACCTAAAATTCTCCCCCATACCCACCACCACAATAAAAAACATTTTACTTAAGCTAAAACCCTGTACTCTGGCCCCTGGCAATCTACTCCCACACTTCCTGCAGCTAACAGCAAGCTCTATGGCTTAGCCCATCAGCATACTCATTAGCAGATCAATTAAAGAATCCCTTGTCCCAGACATCTGGAAAAAAAGCATCCATTCTCCCCTTACACAAAGGCGGCACCAACACAGATGCCACAAACTTTTGACACATAGCAATTCTCTCACCCCTTTCTAAAATACTGGAAAAATGCATCCATGTCCAACTCCTCAACCACCTGCTTGAAAATCAAATTGTATCACCCACTCAGCATGGTTTCAGACCAGGATACAGCACCACTACCTCCCTACTATCCTTCCTTGATACAGTTAACTGGGCATGGGATTCTGGTAAAATAATTGCTTCACTTTTCTTCAACCTCTCCAAAGCTTTTGATACCATTTCTCATACCATCCTCCTCTCTAAACTATCCACCCTCCACGTTTCTCCACCTACCTTACAATGGTTCAATAGCTATCTCTCCAATAGGTATCAATCTACCAAATTACAACAGTCTTACTCTCCCTTCCTCAATACTTCCACATGACAAGGCTCCATACTTGGTCCTGTCATATTTAGCATCTTTATTAACAACTTTCACTCCACTCTCCCACAGTGCTCAGTAATCCATTATGTTGATGACGCTACAATAATATGCACTGCAAATTCCAGCCCTGAACTCCAGCAATTCACTCAGAATGCCCTCACATCTACTGAATCTTGGATGCTTAACAATCATCTTGACCTAAATCCAAAAAAAGACTAAACTAGTAATTTTTACCCATAAGAAAACCACTCCCTTAGATAAAGAAACTCTTCACTATACAAGCCCAAATAATACCACTATAGAAGTTGTCCCACACACTAAATTACTAGGCATTATTATAGATGAAAACCTTAACTTTGACCTACACATAAACAATAACATAAAAAAAACACACCAAAAGCTTGGTATGCTCTACAGGCACCAACACTTTCTTAGCCTCCCTGCTTGACAAAACCTTGCAACTACCTTTTTATTACCATCCCTCCTTTATGGTGCACCTCTCCTCACTAATATCCAAAATTCTACAAAATCCAAACTTGATATTTGCCACCAAGGCTAAATTCTCATCCCACCATTGTAACTCACTGAAACAATTAGGGTGGCTGGAATTCCCCCACAATCTCTCATTCACTCAACTAAATTCAGCACACAAAATAATCTACAGACCCACAGATTGTCCTGCTCTCTCAACTCTACTTGCCAAATACCAACCCAGCACACAATTAAGATCTGAAAATTATCTACTTCTAAAAGCAGAAAAGCCCACCTTACCTGCTAGTCAACTCCTCCTCTCTTTCACATTTGCCAAACTATGGAACTCAATTCCACCTTCTGTAAGAAACATAGGCAGCACCACCACCTTCAAACAAATACTGAAAAATCCTCTCAGCTCTTCCTGGCTATGTTCCTACTCTATAACCTAACCCCTTCCCTCTCCTTATATGATAACTAAACGCCTTTTTGCTACTAGTGACCAATGATACTTTTACTTGTTGATACTGGTATAATAATACTGATTAATATATCTTTGTTTATACCTCTCTGATTGAATTCATCTGGCAACCAAATAAATTCCTGCTTTAATGTATATTTTCTGTATAGATTACTGTAATCAAACCAACTAGATTCTTGCTTTTATGTATATATTATGTGTATATTACTGTAATTACTATGTGTAACACTGTTTCTACTTCTGCACCGACTGTTTATATTTTTTCTGTATCTATGCTCTTGTTGCAGCTTTTCTTCCCGGGCCTCCACTTAAAATTGACTATTTTAGGACCAGTAGACTTTCCTGGTAAACAAATGCAATAAAATAAAAATAAACAAATAAATAAATAAATAAATACATTTGTCCGGGGACAACTTCAGAAGGGGGTTAGATAAATAGATTAGTGGGTGTAAGAGGGTAAAGGGGATGGAAGGGTTAAATGGGAATGAGGGATGACTGGGATGAATGAGGTAAGGGTAGGGAGGAGCTTAATGGGTTTATGCAAGTGTAACTGAGTAGGCAATAAAATTTTGGCATGAACTTGCTACCCTCCCTTCCTCCTCTTTTTTGTTGAATAGTAGGAATTGTGGTTATTTATGAGTCTGGGTAGGGCAGAGAAGAGGGACAGGATTGCCCTCTTCTGTTCCCCCTCTGGTGAACGGATGTTCATTTCAATAAGTAGGTTAAGAAAGTTAGCAGCTGGAGGATGCTTGATAAATAAAATATGCTTATTGGTTGGTAAATGAAGTGAGTAATGGGACACTGCTTCATAAGTAAAATAAGTGAGCGGAGTTAAGGCCACTGCTTATTTCTTTGGATGTGTAATTCAATAAATAGTAAATTAAACGAGTAGTGGGACGCTGCTTCATAAGTAAAGTAAGTGAGTGGAAGTAAGGACGCTGCTTACTGGGTCAGGATGGGTGAGGTCACGCTGTCTTGATTAACATTACATGGATGTTTACAATGTGATTAAAATCAGCTACACTATATTTTAGTTGTAATTAATAAATATTGGTTAATAAAGTTGTGTTTATAGAAGTTTAATAAAGGTCATCAAACATCAATCGAACAGGGGAAACCTCAGGCACTAAAGCATATAAAATACACCACAGACCGAGGACACAACCACTCCAGTAGGTTTACAGCCACAAAGTAGTACCAAATAAATGAAAAGGCAGGCACTTCAAAAATTTAACACCACTCATTTATTTTGTATGTTTTTGTCTAAAACTCTTCATCACAAATGAACACCAAAAATGCAGTCAGTTCCCGGCTTATATCTTCAATGTGAACAATTAATTGACCCAAAAACAGTTAACAACTTTAAAAAGCACATTTAAAGAGACAGAACAAATAGTTAAGTTAAACTACATCCAAATAAAACACTACAATAGTCTTTCACTTCTTCCTCATATAAAAACATGTAAAATTATAACCATAAAACATGCAGCCTAAGTAGTCTTACAAAAGTTCTCCTACACACACCATTAAAGTAGTGAGACCATACAAACACATATATTTATCTGTAAATGTCAATAAATGTATAAAACCTTTATGTATATATTGCACACTACCCAAGTATTGTTTGAATGCAATAAATCTAATTTTCCTTATACAGTTACAATCTAGCTGCCCTTAACTAAGAACAGGTATAAGGGAAACATTCTCATCTAATCCAGGTTTCCTAAAAGCCTCAAGGATAACCTGCCAGTATAATTCATGATACTCAGTTTGTGTTTCCCATTGACCACCCCTCACATCACAGGGAATTTCTTCAAGCACAAAAGAGGAAAAGGCAGCCTGGTCACAACCCAATGTGTGTTTATAAAGGGCATTGTTGATATTTTGGTTACGAATATCCCTAGTGTGCTCATATAGTCTTTTCTTCAACATTCTCTCAGTTTTACCAATGTACAAAGTGGGACAGGATCCACATTTAGCTATGTGTACCAAACCCGAAGATTCACAAAAGGAATAGCTGGTTAATAAAGTTGTGTGTATGGAAATGTAATAAAGGTCATCAAATGTCATTTGGTGTGATGTGTTTATTGAAGGGGACCGGGACAAAAAACCTGCTCAAGGTCTTACAGGCAGATGGAATCAAACCCTATCCAGCAGGAAGTAATGTGTTAACAGGTCATAGCCTTAATCCTCTATGCCAACTGTCAGTCTTCCCATCTACTATCACTTTTGAGCTTGCCACAGTTCTAGTTCATAGGTTCATAGGTTCATAGGTTCATACTAGGCTATCTGCCCTAGGGCATTTATAAGCCTAGCCAGAGTGTGTTTGGCTTTCGCCACCCATTTTAAATTAATTTTGCTAGTTCTCAGTAAAAGAGTTATTCCTACATCTTTAGTTACTGATGCTGTTGTTCTTTTTGAGTTTAGATTTCTTATTTTATTTTAATCATTTATGTATTAAGATATATTTTACATGTTACATCATCATTATTTTGTTGATGAAGTAGAAAAAAATGAAAACATCTTAGCTTGAACCTAAGAAAAAATGAAAACTGTACAGACACCAGTTGTACTTGATATAAAAATTTAAATTCTGGACGAAATGCTGCAAAATACTGGAACTATTTTTTTCTTGCAATGAGCTTTCAAATGAAGACAAGAAATTTCCTGCTCCATGCAATGAGTAGAAACTCAGAGGGCATGAAGTGCATTTTTATCAAACCACAAGAAATGAGGATGACCAAAAATGAATACTAACAAACCTTTGAAAAGTTTCCAAGTTCATTTGACAAAAATCCTTTTTAAGCTATAGAAGGGTTACACAGCCACTGAGAATGCTGTTTTGCTCAGGGAAAAAAGACTGTGGTGTAATTTATGTCTACAGATGTGACTGGCAAGTGTTAAGAGATTATCTTGAACAGAAATGCCAGAGTTGAAATTTTAAAAAAAATGACTGATGAGAGACATTTAAGGAATGGTGCATTAGAAATTTGGGTTAATTTGGATATCGATGAGGGCAGAATGCATTTGTACAGTGTTATTTTGTTAAATGGAAAGAAAGGGATGATAAAATATCCAGGACAAGCTAAAACATGTTTTATTTTTTCCTGTGGTGATAATGATCATTTGATACAGGTTTGTGCAAAAAGGCTGAACATAGTATGGAAAAAAATGGACATTCAGTTACAGACTGCAAAATGACTTGCAGAAATTGTGAGGGGGCATTTTTAGTTTGATTGTGAATTATTGCTTGCATCTGCTGAAAATGATGAAATAATTTTGGGCAGCGGTGGAAATTATTGTACAAGACAAGGTGATTTTTTAAGCACCTTTACTGAATTATCACTTGTGACATAGGCAGATTTACATTTATATAAAAGTAATCAAACTGTATTAAGTTAAAATTAGCAATGATACACAAGCTACATCAAGAGGGACAGAATGAAATGGGGAAGGAAAAATTAAACTGTAGTATATTATGAGGAAAGTACAGAAGAGAAATGTAATGTATAAATACATAATAAGTTGAATTTTTGAGCCAAGATGAAAGTCAGGAGAAGCAGAAGGAACTGGTGGAACTGAATAATAACATTGGAAACAGTAAGGGAAAGGAAGATTTTGCAATAAATGTCAATGGCATAGAGTGAAGTAAAATGTTTTGTGATGCTGAAATGGTGTCATGAGCTAACAGCTGATGTAGCATGTTTAGAAAATTCTAGGGTTTTAGAAAGGTAGAAAAAGGCCAGATGGAAAAGTTGTGAGGAAAGAAAATTTCTGTGGAATTTTTAGAAAGGAGCTCTATCCAGTCTTTGGAATATTGTTTAAGAGTCAACAGCTGAAGCTGTTAGATGCTACAATAATTTTCCCTAAGAGATATATGCTTTGTGATGTCAGATATGAAGAGAAGGTGTAGAACCGGGCTTCAACAATAGCTGTGGTATATGCATACACGGCCATTAAAGGGATAGTGAGTGTGTTTGAGGAAATTAAGAAATGTGTATTAGTTAAATTGATACAATAGTATTAGCGACTGAGAAAAAGTCTAGAAAAATAAATCAGGATGTCAAGACATGCAGGGATATTATACAATATGGAGAATTAGAGTTGGGGAAGGAAGTAATATATACATACAGAAGAGAACATTTGAAGGCAGAAGTAGATTCTGTCATCTTCTCAGATAAAAGTACAGGGGGAATAGACTGGTGTATTTTTCTGATCATAAGGCTGCATGGGTTGTGGCACAATGTGAATTTGAGAAGAAAACAGCATAAAGAAACTGATGGAAGAATTAGCAACACAGAAGAGTTTAAGAAGGAAGTGGAAGGGGCATTGGTCTATGAGGACTTTGTATAAAACTTGGTCATTCTGGTGAATAGAGTACAAAAATAAATATTAAAGGAGTATATGAAAATGAAAGGGGGATTTTTGAAGGAAGAAAAAAGATGAGCATGTAATTAACATGTAGCATGATGAAGATGCTTTACATACACAAGAGAAACATACCCACATAATAAAAACTGGGAAAAATAAAAGGTAAGATGAAAAGGCAGAAATGTTTCTTGCAATGGTGAAGGTAGGAAGTGATTCAGTTTTTTGGTAGGAATCAAGGTAGAAGATGTAAAAATAGCATGTGTACAGGAAAAGGTGGTTAAACTACATTATGATGAAGGGGGTACAGGATAAGGTAATTAAACTACATTATGATGAAGAGGGTACAGGATAAGATGGTTAAACTACATTATGATGAAGAGGGTACATGATAAGGTGGTTAAACTACATTATGATGAAGAGGGCACAGGATAAGGTGGTTAATTTACATTATGATTAAGAGGGTACAGGATAAGGTGGTTAAAATACATTATGATGAAGAGGGTTCAGGATAATAAGGTGGTTAAACTACATTAAGATGAAGAGGGTACAGGATAAGGTGGTTAAACTACATTATGATGAAGAGGGTACAGGATAAGGTGGTTAAACTACATTATGATGTTAAACTACATTATGATGAAGAGGGTACGGATAAGTTGGTTAAACTACATTATGATGAAGAGGGTACAGGATAAGGTGGTAAAACTACATTATGATGAAGAGGATACAGGATAAGATGGTAAAAATACATTATGATGAAGAGGGTACAGGATAAGGTGGTTAAACTACATTAAGATGAAAATGGCACAGGATAAGGTGGTTAAAATACATTATGATGAAGAGGGCACAGGTTAAGGTGGTTAAAGTACATTATGATGAAGAGGGCACAGGATAAGGTAGTTAAACTACATTATGATGAATGGGGTACATGATAAGGTGGTTAAAATACATTATGATGAAGAGGGTACAGTATAAGGAGGTTAAACAACATTATGATGAAGAGGGTACACGATAAGGTGGTTAAACTACATTATGATGAAGAGCGTACAGGATAAGGTGGTTAAACTACATTATGATGAAGAGTGTACAGGATGAGGTGGTTAAAAACATTATGATAAAGAGGGTACAGGATAAGGTGGTTAAACTACATTATGATGAAGAGGGTACAGAATAAAGTGGTTAAACTACATTATGATGAAGAGGGTACAGGATACGGTGGTTAAACTACATTATGATGAAGAGGGTACAGGATATGGTGGTTAAAATACATTATGATGAAGAGGGTACAGGATAAAGTGGTTAAACTACATTATGATGAAGAGGGTACAGGATAAGGTGGTAAAACTACACTATGATGAAGGGGGTGCAAGATAAGATGGTAAAAATGCATTATGATGAAGAGGGTACAGGATAAGATGGTTAAACTACATTAAGATGAAGATGGTACAGGATAAGGTGGTTAAACTACATTATGATGAAGAGGGTACAGGATAAGGTGGTAAAACTACATTATGATGAAGAGGGTACAGGATAAGTTGGTTAAACTACATTATGATGAAGAGGGTACAGGATAAGGTGGTAAAACTACATTATGATGAAGAGGATACAGGATAAGATGGTAAAAATACATTATGATGAAGGGGGTACAGGATAAGGTGGTTAAACTACATTAAGATGAAAATGGCACAGGATAAGGTGGTTAAAATACATTATGATGAAGAGGGCACAGGATAAGGTGGTTAAAATACATTATGATGAAGAGGGCACAGGATAAGGTAGTTAAACAACATTATGATGAAGAGGGTACACGATAAGGGGGTTAAAATACATTATGATGAAGAGGGTACAGAATAAGGTGGTTAAACTAAATTATGATGAAGACGGTATAGGATAAGGTGGTAAACTACATTATGATGAAGAGGGTACAGGATAAGGTGGTTAAGCTACATTATGATGAAGTGGGTACAGGACAAGGTGGTTAAAATACATTATGATGAAGAGGGTACAGGATAAGGTGGTTAAACTACATTATGATGAAGAGGGTACAGGATAACTTGAATGTGAATGCACTTTTCAAGTAGCTTCGATAAGGGAGTTAAAATAGCATTGGGGCAGTAGTTTGAAAGGTCATAAGAGTTTCCACCTTTATGTAGAGGATAATATATGAATGAGACTTTCCACACTTGGGGGATGTAGGCTTTCTGTATGGAGCGCTAGATAAGGATTGAGACAGGGTAGACTAAGGACTCACCTGCTATTTTTAGGAAGTTAGCAAGTATACCATCGGCTGCAGGAGTGGTGGGTTTCATTTTTAAGAAGAATCTTTTGATTATTGAGATGGGTACAGGGGAGAGAAAGTAAAGGAAAGTGAATTATCAGGACTTTTGGATGGGGTAGATAAAAGGCTATTTTTGAATAGTTGGGCAGATAGTGACAGAATAGATTCTGTGAACTGATGATTAAATTGAGAAGTTATGTCATCATTAGTAGTAGTGGTATTGGGAGCTGGAGTGGTAGTTTTTCCAGGTTTTCGTAGAGAGTTGATAGCTTGCCAAAACTTTTGGGGACTTTTGGAGTGTTTGTCTTGGATGTCTATGAAGTAGTGCTGTTTATCAATTTTAGTTTGTTTTTTGGCCTGATTCCTAAGTTGTTGGTAGTTTTGTTTGGCTAGGGTAGTGTTATTCTTTTTACAGATTTTCCAAGCTTTATCTCTGGAGTTTAGTAAAGTTTAGTAAAGCTCTTGTGCTCCTACGTAGCCATGGGGGCGTAGTTTGCTTTAGCTCTAATTTTTCTAATGGGAGCGACTGTATTAAGGACGTTGATGAAAATACTGTTGAAGTAATCTACTGCCTGGTCTAATTCAAGAGTTTCTTAATGGAGCTCAGTTGCATTGTTTTAGAATACTGTTAAGAGTTTGTGGGTTTATTTTGTGGGCATCCCTGATTTGTTTATAAACTATAGGTTTGGGTATGTTAGCTCATTTCCATAGGAGGAATGTGGGGAGGTGATCACTGAGCCCAACTGGTAGACAGCCTACCTGGTATTTTTGTTTGGGGCAGTTCACCAAAGTCCAATCAATAATTGATTGTTTTTGAGATCTTGTGTCCACTCTAGTGGGTTATTGGATGAGTTGAGAGAACCCATATAAGTTAATGTAGTTGGAGGGGTTGTTAGAGTCCCAAGCTAGCCAGTCTGAAATTAGGCCACCTAGTAGGATTGTTTACTGAGGGAGCTTATCTGTTGTCCATTGTAATATTTCCTCGATTGTAGGAGAGTTGTTACCTGGAGGGATATAACTACAGAAAATGTTGATCTTCTTTTTCTTGTTTAGAAATAGAACTGAACCTAGGGTTTCGGCATTTTGAAATTTAGGTAGAGGAGTTTGTAGAGGCTGGGATGGTGAAATTATTAGGAGAAAAATAAAGAGATGACTATGGAGCAAGGGGTAGAGGATGAACTTTGGAACATCAAAACAGGTTTAAAGAATTATGTATGTGAATTGACTTATTGTTCTGTACTTGAATGTTATTTTGCAGTATTATATGTTATGTAAAATAATAAAAATATTTTTAAAACTGAATGATGTATATAAATAAAAAAGTTACTTTTTATAAGTGCCATGGGAACTTTTACAATTGCTTGAGCTACTGTCAACTCAGGCAGAGAGGACCTTGGTTTAATGACTCATCTGAAGCATGGCACATTCAGCATTGCAACTCCCCCCATGCTGCACTGTAGTGTCAGCAACAGAAAAAGTAATCTAATCACTGGGAGTGGGAAGAGACTCCATAGTCTTCTGATCTATCAGCACAGTGTTTCTTCACATATTTTAGGCAAGTAATTTATTTACATTGTAGTGTATATCTTTAATTTTGCAGGTGCAGGCCTTTAAAAAGATTAGTGCAACAGAATGAAAGAGAAAATTAGATCTAGATGTTGCAGAGAACAATGTGATTTATGAAAACATCGTTTACATATTTTATAGAAGTTCGTGGAATAATTAACAACCACTTTTTCATTTTAGTACTGTACAGACAGTACAGTTTTTCATATCTTGGCAGCCTGACAGATAAAGATGCTTGTCTAATCTTAAAGTATTACATTATGAGAAAATCAGTCAGATTCACAAGTGATATTAATACATTTTTTGTAGCAAAAAGTTATATGTGCACGCCATCATTTTTTAAGGGATTATTTTGTTTGACTGTTTGAAAGATTACTCACAATGGGTGCTGTGAACATATACCAAAACAATTCATCAATGCAAGCACTTATCCCTTCCTCTGTTATGCAGTTTATAGACCAATAGTCATGACAGATGAGTGATTTTTAATTCTTAAGATTGATTCTGCTGCCATTGGTAGGGTGAGAATAGAAAATATATGGATAAGTGAAGTGCTTAGTTTGAAGAAAATCATACCCACATACACACACAAACATACATTCATGCACAAACTTTTGTATGTGTGTACCCAAAAAATTATGAAGATGGAGCACAAAAGAAAATATGACAGGATCACAGAAACTGCAGTTATGAATTCATAACAGAATGCACAAAGGTATTTACTTTCATATATAAAAACTATGTAAACCATAGTTTCCTAGTTTTCTAGAAATTAGGTCTTTGTAGGAATGTGTGTTTGTGTGTGTGTTTGTGTGTGTGTGTGTATGTGTGTGTGTATGTGTGTGTGTGTGTGTGTGTGTGTGTGTGTGTGTGTGCATCGTATTTTTTTTATCAAGTGTAGAACACTGATAAATATGGATCTTTCTTAGACTCGATCCAGGGGCACTGTCTGGTTATTTGACTTGCTCAGAGGCTCACAATAGGCAAAATGAGGATGTATGTAAACACATACACAAAACCACACAGGACACATACTCAAATCAACCTTAAGAAAAACAGTAAAACATTTTGAGGTCAGTAAATGTGTTAATATAATCTTTTGTTGCAGTTCATCACCCTGGACTCATAATTTGTTATACATACCTTTGTGTATTTTCTAGTTTTGGTACACTGACCACTGCTATAGATAATTTGGCTATATTAAGTTCTACAAAGAAATGAATGTAAAAGGACATGATTTAGAGGCACCTTTTAAATGCTGCAAGACAGTCACCCTATAGTTAAGGTGGATGGAGATCCATAATGCCCTTCAGCCAGATGGCCATTGATGAGTTCTGTTATTATGGTGACAGCATTAGAAAGAAAAGGGAAGTATACTGTTCACATTGTTTTTTTGTATAAGTACACAGGCTGATTTCCCCTTTAATTTGGAGAAGTGGGAACAAAGCAAACAAAAACACAAATGTATTTATTTAACATTTGTTTACTGGGAAAGTCTGACTTGGAACAAAGCCAATTTTCACTGCAGGCCTAGGCAGAAATGCTCCAGATGCATATCATTGTACGTTGACACGTGTTGTTAGAGTGGGGATTCCATGTACAGCAAGAGGTCAGTAACCAGTGGAGTACCACAGGGCTCAGTGTTGGGCCCCCTTCTTTTCAGGATATACTTCTCAGATGTCAAGGCAAATGTAGATGGCCTTTGGCTGACCAAGTTTGCTAATTACTTCAAATCAGGGGCAAACACTCTGACTCCCTAAACAATGTTGATATCCAACTAATGATTCGTGTCAGATCCATGGCCTCAAATTAAATGCAAAGAAGTACATAATAACACCCTTTGAGAAATCCAACATTGATAGGAAGTTGCTAAGAGTGGACCCAGTGGTGAGAGATCTGGGTACTTAGATAGCAATCCGAACTTTGACCACCATGTATAAATGGTGGTGAGGAAATCCTACTGTGTGGCTCAAGTTTTAAGTTAGGGCATGGCATCCAGATTTAAGGTTGTCATAATACCACCATTCTCGGGCCTTATCAGACTAATAATTGAGTACAATGCATCCTTTGGTATGTACCTTGCCAGGTGCCTGCAACAGTTGGAGTGTCGTCAGAGGTTTCTCACCAAAAAAATACAGGGCATAAGCAACATGTCCTTGTTTATGACATCCATAATAATATGCTCCATGACTTTACAGATAGACTTTTCAAGCTAATGGGACGATAGTTTCCAGGTCAGTAGTGGCACCACTTTTGTGTAAGGGATGACAATGGCAGTTCTCCACTCTGCTGGAATAAAGCGTGTACTTAGGCTTTGGTTGAATAGGGTACTGAATGGCAAAGCCACTTCTTGCTGGAGATGCTGCAGAACACAGCCTGGGAGACTATCAGGTCCCATGGAAGCTGTGTTCTTTGCCTTGGATAAGGACTTTAACACTTGTTCTATGGAGATGTGAGGTGCAGGACACGTGCAGGGTACTACTAACTGCTACTGTGCAGACAGCAGCCTAATGCAAACACCGGGCTTGTATAAAATCAGAAAAACAAGTTTTACAACAGCAAGACATGCAGACCAATCAGGAAAACACACAATATGCTTTCATCCAGTAGGCCCCCAACTCAGATAGATTTGCTACAGTTCACTTCTGCCACAAGAGTGCAGTCAGGAAACCCTGTTAATGTAAAAATGCTGGTTTTACAGCTCAAGTGCAGGGAAACCACACAATGTAGATACTCCTGTCTTGTAAAACTAGCAGACACGATGTAATTAAGTACTACAGCAGCAGTGGAAACAGTTCAGCTTTGAAACTCTACAAAAATGCAAGAAATGTAACAATTAATACAGGATTCTTATGAAATACAGTAAAATGAATCAGCAGACGTATAAAATGATGCTTATTTTCATTCTTTTAGCAGCAGATGTTTTTAGATGCAGCAGATTCTTTGTAACTCTCAGGCAAAGTAGCCATATCAAGAGCAGCTCTGAGGAATTGAACTTTAGGTAAGTACTCGGGTAGCTGCCCTTGTAGGACATTTTAAGCCTAACCATCTTCAAAGGTTAGAATTAAACCCTATACCTTGTGCCTGTGGGTTAAACCCCTTAACCATTATACCAATGTGATGTGAAATAATACTTGAACATTGACAACACTTAATGTGTATTAAACAATATGGTAGAATGAAGATGTTCAGTGTTCAGTCTTATGATTTCCAAACTCAGGACCCACTAGAGACGCTTAAGGGTTTGCCAAGAGATAAGCCTGAGTTGAAAATTCTATTATTAAACCCAGTATCTATTGATTTCTTAAAATGCTGTAGACTCCCAAGAGTTCTTAAATGCAGTGGTAGTGAATTTCATAATCTACTGGCCCATGAAAACATGAACTCAGAGTTCAAAAATAGTCCCTACTTTTCTTAAAGATCATTCCTCTTACCTCATTTTCTCATCAGAAATAAATGCACATTCCAATAATCTAGGGAAATGCAGCTGTTGTCTCTTCTAGTAATATAACTTAAAGTGTATTGGTCATGTTTGGAAACATTTTTGTTTTGCAATTAATTTCATTTCTACAGTTACTCCTCCTGATAAAGTTGCAAGTGATTTTGCAAAAAAAAAAAAAAAAAGAAAAGAAAATTATAGTGTGTTGTCTGATTTTTGTAGTTTCAATGTATAGTCTGTTTGCCTCTATAATCAAACCAACAAACTGGTGTCAGGATAGTCACTGAAAAAGTATTTGCATTCAAATGTAAAGCATTATGGGCAATCAAAACCAATTTACCTGTTTGGGGGAGCTGCTTCTTATTTACATTGGGGGTTCACTACCAAATCATCATATGTTGTCAATGTGAGGTCTTCAATCTGCACAGACCAGTTGATAATGTGTATTTCTTTAAAGTAAGAAACTGCTTTTGATGCATTTAACATGGAAATGCAGTAGTTTACACATTAATTTAGGTAGTGAGATATTGTGGGTTCAGTCTTTTATGATGTCATTACAGGGATTCTCAGCTTTGATAACAATATTCAGAGGGTCATTCTTACCTACAAAATAAAATGCAAAAACAGCATGTTTTCCCTCAAAAACTATATAATTTGTTAGGTTTACCTTTAAATCACCAAGAATGACAACTACGAATGCACTATAGTGCGATTTTATACTGCAAAAATCGAACGTCACCAAAGTTCGAAAATCAAAATTTGGAAATCCAGATTCAATGATTTTTGAACTACAAATTACACTACACATCAAGCAAGCCCCCCCTGCATCCCCCCTACTTTAATATACTAACTCCGAGATCGCACTACAGTGAGGGAAAGGGTTAATTTCCCGATCCCCGCTATGGTGTGATCTGCACCTGAAATGCCGAATCTGAAATGAGCGAATACCAATGTGCATTCGCTCATTGCAAATTCGGACCATTTTCTGTCGAGATTCTGTGATTTTGAAAATGCACTTTCGACCTTCTTGGGATCGAACTTGTGTATGTCGATACTATAAAGGTAAACCAATTTGTTATTGTATATGGTTAGGGGGTTATATCAGTTCCAAAGGGCTATTACTTCCACTTTCTTCAAAACTTAACTAATACATGTACCCTTCTTCCCTCTACATACTGTCCTCTGACTACTTTTCACCATGATTCTTTCAGCAAACCAACTCTGATTTCCACTCTGTATAAAATGCATGTGTATAGTATGTTTTATCAGCCACTCTGTCTGTATATAAAATAATTTATCTATTGATCTTATACTCTCAATCCATTGCTGTTATTCACTTTATATATATATATATATATATATATATATATATATATATATATATATATATAAAAAACTATATATATATATATATATATATATATATATATATATATATATATATATATATATATATATATATATATATATATATATATATATATATATATATATATATATATTCACTTCATAATCTCAATATACTAAAATCTCAAATTTTTCTTTTTCGAGACCATGAAATTGAATCCACACAATGCTGAAACACCAAAACCACGAAACCCAAAACCGAGAAATTCAAAACACCTAAAACACAGCACACACCAGATCACACATATACCACAACACCCACATCGCAACATAAACAAACAAAACAACACACATCCACAAACCTGCACCCCCCCGACACCCCCCTACTTATATATACTAACTCCGAGATTGCACAAACAGTAAACAAAAGCAAGCACACACACACACACACACACACACACACACACACACACACACACACACACACACACACACACACACACACATTCTACAGTCCCTCACACACACATCACACATATCAGCACACTCACATACACTCAAACTCCCACCCAAAACCCTTACAAAACACTCATTTACCTGACACAACACCTAAATCCACACACTGCACTGCACACTATCCACATACTATCCCGGACATTACGTAGCGTAAAGCCATAACCGCAAATTTGAGATATTCAAATTCACGATTATGCACTTTTGCTATTTTCAAACTTTGACTTTATAGTCTCGAGATACTGAAATTTGACATTTCAGTGTTTCGAGATTATAAAGTGTTTTTATATATATATATATATATATATATATATATATATATATGTATGTAGGTTCATAGATACGTGCTAGGCTAGCTGCCCTTGTAGACCATTTTGAGCCTAGCTAATTTCCCTTCCAAAGGTGAGAATCAAACCCTGTACCTTGTGTCTGTGAAGTAAACCCCTTTACTATTATAACAACCGCCAGCCCCTATACCATCCCAACCCCCATTGCATTTTGTCATTTACTTAGTACATAACATCATGAATCTATTGTGTTTAACCTGGACTGAGACTGAAATAGGGATAATGGGATCAGTGCACTGCCCTGGTTAACAAATTCAAAAATAAATAAATACATGCATGTATACATACATACATAACTAAATAAATAAATGAAGTAGAATTTCTGAACTGTGGTAACTTTATGAACAGACCAGAGTTCCTAGAAGTGGTGTTATGTTTTGAGAAGATGATACCCAATGCTGCAGCTAGAACTTTATTTTGAAGACATTTAAATATGAGGATTAAGTCACCTCTGAATAACGTACCCAATGGAAATCCATTAATAAAAGATATGGATATGACTGAGAAAGTGAATGCAGGCCAAACCTGATGAAAATGCATATGTAGGGGTTCCTTATGGTCCGTGGTAAAGCTCAGGGAAGTACATTACAGCAGCAAGAGAATATACGCACAGCAATATAATATACACATGAAAAACTGTAAAGCTCTGGCAATTAGTTGAAAGGATTAAGGCTATATGTGTGAGCAAGCCGCTTCCTGCGGTTCACAGCTTGAGTCCCCCAGCCTCCATTTGCCAATTGCATGACTCTGAGCAAGTCGATTTTGTGGACAGTGCACTGATTCAATTGGCAAACTGTGATAGGCACTGCAAGCCTAGTAACCATCTATGAAAATACATATGAAATATAACAAGAGGCATACACAGAAATGCAAATTGGGCTGAAAAAAAAATTGTTGAATTACATCAGTAATACCTTGCCTACATTGTGTGCTTCTGCCTACTGTGACAGAAATGTTTGATACCTTCAGGAAATAAATAGGCAATTACTGTCTTCACAGATGCCTTGCTGACTTCCTATTAAATGAGTTTGGCCTTTTGTCTTACATACTGTGTGGATAGTTCCATCATTTGTGATGATAACAGTCTAAATTAATTAGTAGAACTGATTTTTACTTTCTAATAGAAACTGATATTTAAATATTAAAATCTCTACGATCAAAAACAGTCTTTTTTTCTCGTGCATTACTTATTTAAATGAAGGTCCTTCAGAATTAAGGGTCAGTATTATATGCTAGTATTTGCTTATATAATATAAATGATATAGATGTGTTTAAGAATACCTCTGCTAAGCATTCAGTTCGAAATAGACTGAAGCTTTATAACTCTATACATTACAATGAAGGTATAATGTTTTTTTTTTATTCTGAAGGATGGTGGTATTTATTTACTGAATAACAAAAGAAGGATGTAATACACAAGTATAGATGTGGGAATGGATGAACTCTTATAGCTCTTTACAAGCTAAACTGCTTATCTCCAGGGTGCACACAATCTTGCCCTGGAAATATGAATCTGAAAAGAACTCCAAGTAGAATTTTATTGTTTGGGATGGTGTTGACAGAAATGCTTAGCAAATAAGGCAGCAAAAGTGTAAAATGTACCTTGATACTTCGTAAGAATGACTTAGATCATTCTGGTCTTGGATGAGTTATAAGTACTGCCTGGGATACAAAGAAATATTGCTGTTAGCACTACCTGGTAAACGTCACTGTGCCCACTATGATAACAGTGGTATTCTGTGACTAAAGTTGCCATGAGCAACATGTTATTAATAGCACATTCTCATGTCTCTTAATTGAAAACTAGTGCTGTTAGACGTAACCATGTTAGTGTTCGTCATGTCTATTCATGCCATCTGGTTCTACAGGCACTTATTAGCACACACACACACCAACACTTATGCACACATTCAGGTATGCACAGACATCCAAACAGCTGCAATCATTCCTCTTCATACCAGCACACACACACACACACACACACACACACACACACACACACACACACACACACACACACACACACACACACACACACAAATGGCTTTGCACTACTTACCTGCTGTAGTGCAAACAGCCCCAGTACTGCCTTGGAAATAAATGGGTATAGGTCTTCAAAGGTAATGCATACTTTTTTCACATTGTTGCCCCAATAGGAAGAGTAGGTCACTAATTTGCATTAGCTGCATCCCCAGACTGCCACATTTGCATATAGTTTTTACCAGCAAGGTCACTGTCATGCTACAGACTAGTGGCTTCATAATGATGTTGTGATACAGGGTTCTGTGAGTCACTGAAGCACAATACACTGTGCAGTCCTACTTAGAAAAAGGATTGCACAGAGTGTTGTGCTTTTCTGAATTCAAGGGATAAAATAACCCAATGGATACATTCTTCTTATCAAAAGCTATTATGTTCATTCAGCAAACTCTTGATTTTGATTTTGTGTGTAGTTTCTGTATGAGCTAGCTTTATAAGAATAGAATTTTATGCACCTAACACTTTCACAGAGGAAAAAAAAACCTGCACTTAAGCTTTGTCAGTAAGCTGCCTCATAGGTTTAAAGGAGGGAAACAATTCTGTGGTACCAAATACAGATGTATTGCAGGCTGCAAAGATGGAATAAAACATTTAACTTGGAATTGAACTTCCACAAGATTATTACCCAGCTGACCTCCTTTCCTTGTTTGATGAATTTCCACATTTCTGCAGATCTTCTTCTTCTGCCATTTTTGTTTCAAGTACATACACTAAGCTTAAATTTCCTGTCCTACAACCTGAGTGCAATTCTTGCATTTTTTAAGTTGTCTTCCACAGTGTGTGGGAAAGAGAATGAACAGCTCCTGTCCCAACAGTTGGGATCAGCATGTATGGGTCTGAGTTCAAGCCTGGTTCTTTGCTGCCTCCATATTTTGGAACGAAATTGCACAACATCATAATACTTTAGTAGTTTTTTTTTTAAGCAGAAGTAGTTCAAAAGTGGTCTAATTTTACTTTCATTTTGAATGTTTTTTCCATTTGGTCAAGCCAGTTTATGGAATCTGCCATGGATTAAAACAAATAGATCTCTGCTTTCCTGCTTCTACCATAATCTGAGATCAGCTGAGCAATTGTACAGGTTTAGAATCTGATAAAACCCACACTTTCTAACTTACAGTAAGTGCTGCAATGCATTTTCCACCCCTTCTTAACAAAATTGTGTGAGAAGTTTCTTAATAAAAAGCTTCATAGATTTTTATTAGGAATAGACCCACATAATTGTGTTATATCCCTTACTGAGATCACTTGAGGGATAGCATGAGGTATGTCCATAGACTTTAATGAGTGAGGACCTATGCATGCAACATGATGCATCCTTTAAAGTCTATGAATGCACTCAGTCCCCCCCCCCCCCAACATTGACATTAATGAAGGTAATGTTCAATGATGTGATGTTAGGGGAAATAGTATTTCATGAAGGCTATAATTTTAAATTTAGTTCATGAAATCTGGCACCAACAGAAAGAAAATGAGGACAGTTCTAGAAACACCTCATGATGTGGAATTAAGGTAATTTAAAAACTATAATGGAACACTTTAAAGAAAAGCATGAATAGGTATAAAATAGTGACAAGTAAGTGTTAATACAGTAAAACAAGTGGGGTATCAGGTGTCATACCACTGTCTTGTAAAGGAATAAGTAATCAGCAATGTAAATTGTCATTATTTAAAAGTAGATTTTAAATTATTCAGTTATTTCATTAATAGACAGAAAATAAAAGCCAATTAAATCACTCTGGATGCATGTACACATGTAAAAAGACAATAAAGTAATGCCATAAAAATTAAGAAAGTTACAGTAAGGAACACCTAATAATTAGAGAGAATAAAGTAACAACGATCATAAGCCATGATGAAAGGTATTCAGTCCATTATCCAGATCTTCATACAGTGTTTCATTTATCTGCAGTTTAACAGTTTTGGGAATATTTTCACTTCACATTAAAAAAATTACACAGCAAGTGTAAATTTTGATCACACTAAAGTTTGCTACCTATAAAGTACAACTGCTTGCTAAGGATTCAATGTCCTCAAACTAGAATGTATTTCCACTTTTAAGATGATCCCTGCACCACCATGTTAGTAAAACAAGGCTTTTATTTATTTATCTATTTGACATTTGTTGACCGGGTTAGTCCAGCCTGGCCGAGGCCCGTTTTCAGTGGAGACCCGGGGAGAAAAGTTCCACATAAAACATAAACATAGACATTGATCATAACAACAAGTTGCATAAACATGGTACAAGGCTACATACATATAGTTACATATAGTTATTTATAGTTACTAATGCATAATAACAGCAATTACATAGACTTTTTTTTTCTTCATTTGTGCGGCATTCAGCTTCCTTGGTGCAAACCATGTTAGGTCTGTAAGAAATCTTACATTACTGTCTATAGGAATTTGCTTCACTTAACTCCTGGATTTTACTGTCTGGTACATTACAGACTTCCTTTGTTTGACAAAGCCTATGTCGGATAGTATATATATATATATATATATACATACACAAATAGTGTACCTTTCTTTCCCTTCCAGGAAATCAGTCACTTGAAGTGTGGGATTACTCAAATATCTGCTCCATAAAACCATTTTGTTACTCTGTTACTTTGATTTGTCAGTAAAGTGAGCAAGCTGATGATTAAGATATGATAATTAACATATCTTGCTTATAGAATTAGTACAGGGAGAAGTTCTTACTCAACTACAGATAGCAGACTGTGTTGTAATTGCCCCTGTGTTACATTACAGCACCAATTCTCAGCTGAAAGTGCACATTTATAGACTCAATCCCATATTTCCCCTTAACTCCTTTTTATGTCTATGATAGCTCTAGCCTGTCCCTCTACTTCACTGACACCTTTTGCTGCTGATGCATCAATATTAATGGTACTGTTGTGCTCCTTGTGGACTAATTTCTCTCTTTCTCTTGGTCTCTCTCTCTTTCTCTCTTTCTCCCTCTCTATGATACTGGAAACTTCATTGTATTATTTAAATGTCAATAGTACAATGCAAGGCTCATCTCTGTATATCCTGTGCCATCAACATCACAAATTACCATCACTGCTATGATATAGGCTTTCATTTCCAGTTGTGCTGTTGTCAGTACTTATCATAGCAAGCAAATCATATATAATAACATTTGATGCATTAAATGTCTTAGAATCTGATGATGTTGCACTTACACGTACTTTCCTTTTTTGACAGAGACCTGTAGAATGTTTGCTAGATATAATGTGTTGGAAAATTCTGCACAGCATGGCCACTCATCTCACAATCTTAGAGGAATTGATACCCCCTCCCCATTTACTGTTCTCCATATATGGAAACCTCTGTCCTTAGTTTGGTACATAATTTCCTTCTTATCAAACCAGTTCTGTAACGCCATCCAGTTTTTTCGTAATATGGCCTGTACTCTTTAAAGAAAAGAGTGCAAACAGGGCATGTTGGATGGGGTGATCCCAACATACTTCTCCACTTTTTTGGCCAAGAATTCTGGCAAAGCCGAACTTCCTGTCATGGTGCAGTGTAGTTAAGTGGGAATTGAGCTGGCTTTCCCATTTATTGCAAAATTAAAGCAAATTATTACTAGACAGTTGAAGTGGAAATTATTGAAGGTGAATAGAGGTATAAGGTGCTGCTAGTACTCTGTACTGAGTATTTTCCAGTTCAGTTGGAAGACTCTGTAACAGTGAATGTCAAAAAAGGGGAAGAAGTTGAGCAAGGTAGTGTGATACCATGTAAGTGCTACTAATAATGTTAGAGTTAATATGGCTTCACAGCAGCAACCAATCTGAGTGGAAGAAGGAGGGGATAAATTACCTAGAAGGACATTTTTATGGAGCTTAAGAAAATGGATGCCAAAGATGAGCAATGTATGAAAGAAACAGATAAAAGTTTAGATGATGTCATGGAGGTGGTAAATGAGCAACAGAGAGGGACAGAATGCATGTATATCTGTAATGGAGAAGACGTCAGAGAAACTGAAAGTGCAAATCATAGATTTCAAAGATAGGGTGTGGGGAAAGAAACTTCAGCTTGTCGGGGTGACAGAGAGGTGGGGGGGAAGGTAAAGACTAGACCTACTGTAATCCAGGTTTTTCTACAATGGGCATAGGCAGAGTAATTGTAGGTCCAGCTAGAGCAAGCACATCAGGCAATCTGGGCACCCCAAGGGACTGAAAGGTAATTCCCATGGCCCATTATTATTCAATTCACCTCTTTTTGAAGCAAGGAAAATTATTGGAGATGGTCTTGAGACCCAGGATAAAGCTAGAATTTGCAGCAGCTTTATTTTTGTGGAACAAGATTATTAATTGCAGACAAGGATAAGGGATACTTCCATTCCAGCCCAGCATCTGTGTAAAATAAACATCCTCTGCTTTAGACTGGTATACCCAGCCACTCTTATAATATGGGGAACAGAGGGCACAAAGTATTTTACCGATCTCAACTAGGCAATGCAATATTTACAGAGCAGTGTTTTGTCACAGGTCTGGAAGGAGGACAGAGAAGACAGTTAGAGATCTTCACTGGAAAATGAGCAACCTACCAGTAACTTGTCCTGATGAATGGATGGACTGAAAAGAAAGGAATATTTTTTTTATTTTTATGGCTAGAGGAAGATGTGCATCGAGGGGGATTTAAGTGAACAATTTACATCACGGTGGAGTTGACTGATGATCTATTTTGGATGTCTTTTCCACTGCAAATCAAGCATATAGTGACATGTTTTTGTTATGTATGCCAAGATTTTATTTGTAAGTGGTTGAAAGGAGTTTGCAGCAAGGTGAAGACTGTTGCTAAGGTGCTGGATAGTAAGGTGACTGTGGATATATTGTTTTAAAAACTGGGAGAGGAGATTGCCACATTCCAAAAAAAATGATTGTGCAGTTTTGGAAAACTTTTTGACCAAGAATTGAGGAGATTGTTAATTTGAAAACCAGTGTTTGAACATTAGTAGGAGATTGTACTTGAGGGTGACATTATTACATTTTGTTGAGTGAGTGGACTTCTGACACTATTGGATAATATTCCTTTTTTCATGTATGGCTTTTATCTGCTGTAGAGGGGATGGGCAAGCCTGCTGTCAATGTCCAATATCTACAGATAGAATCGTATTGATCAGCTTAATTTTGAATGTTGAACAGTTTAAAAGAAAGTTTGTTCCAGAGGTTACAGAGAATTGATAACATAATGGTTAAATGTTGGAATTGGGGTTCTATTTTTGTCAAATCTTGTTTGATGTGTTAATACTTTACCCGGCAATGCGGGATGATGTGCAGCCTGGCAGGCACATGCCTTGTGTCAGTGAGGATGGAGAGTGTCTGTCCTGGCTGCATTGTTACATATCCTGAATTTTTTCCCTGATTCTTTTTCTGGAAGAGAGTAACAGAAGAAAAGAAACAGAGGAATTAAAGGGAGGAAGAATATCCCCCTCTTTTCTGCCTTTTTCTTTTGTTGTTTTTTTTTCTTTGCAGTGTACACATTAAAACTAGTGGCATAGAGTGTTGATGGGACACCCCGAGGGAACCAGCACTGAAGTGAAATGATGTAGAGCTGAAAAGTATTATCTCTGTGGCTTTCTGAGCTTACCCACAAGTTATAGCTGGGAGGTTGAGAAGTCTTGACTGTGTCAGTATCAGTGGTTGTATACCAAGTTTAGGAAGTGATACAGACCTGTATATAGTTAGGGTGCTTCTTATTGTAAAACTGTTTAAATTTATGTCAGCAGTGTTATTTTGTTTTCTGTAATCAGTATTAGAGGTAAGTATGGGGGATTGGTACCAAAACAGAGTGAATTATCAGGTCTGATAGTCAGGATGACAAGGTGAGTTAGGCTGACAGCAAAGAGGGTTTTAGGGAGGAGAGGCCTTGCTGAGAATATGGTGACTGGTGATTTATGGAGGTAAGTACGTGGAATGTTCATGGGATGCTGAGCCCATTGTTTTTAAAAAGAGCTGGGGGTTCCCTACTGGTCATGCAGAAAATTAATTTAAGTAACCAGGAGCACCAGCAATTAGGGAAAAAGGGCTTTAGGGTCTTAGCTTCTTCCAGCTTTGAAGGCAATAAATATAGATGCATAGCTGGACTAACAAGGGCAGTAGTGCTTATCAGATGAGGATGTTCTAACTGACCATGAGGGATTATTAGCAGCCTGGAAAAGTAATTGTGGGGGCAAGAATTTACATTTGCATTTGCATATATTTTATCAGATCCTCTGGGGATTGGTTAAGAAGAATTTTACTGTATATTGTATTTTCAGAATGGGTTGATTGTGATTATGGGGGATAGGAGCTTTATTAGTAGTAAACGTGGCACAACTCGAAAGGTAAGGAATGGGAAGCTAATCCATAAGGAGAAGAAACTGAGAAGGCCATTTGATAGACTGGGATTGGTGGATGCTTGGGATGTTAGTAAGATGATATTTCAATGTGGTCTTAATCAGTATAGTAAAAGGTGGCACTAGTGGTTGAAATTAGACAGAGGGTATATTTTGAAAGAAAATAGGGAATATATCTTGTCTATCAATATGCTGACCTTGTTGCAATTGGACCATGCTAGGGTGAAGATGAAAATTCACTGGAAGAAACCTTAGACATTAGACATTGGAGATTCCCAGTTTTGTTACCAGGGAACCATAAAGTGTAATAGATGTTGAGGCAATTATTGAGGAATGAGTTACGGGTTCTAAGAGAAATATGTTCAGAACTGTGGGACAGGTTGAAATGGAGAGTGAGGGTTTATATAAAGAAATAGTGGAGGGAGGAAATGTCTCAAGGGAACAGTTACAATTGATGAAAAAGATCCAATGGTTACAGTTAAAAAGTAAGGGCAAGACACAGGAAGAGGATAAATAATTAAGACTGAACTTGGTGGCTTGGCAGGGGATGGAGGACAGAAGAATTAGAGATAGGGGATCATATTAAAAGATAAATATGCATGGGAAACTCCCAAGAGAGCTTAAAGCAATAGCTTTGAGACTCAGGATGTTAAAAACAAACAGAACAAGCAGTAAGGAAAATAAGGAGTACAAGGAGAAGACTGAAAAGGTGGCAGAAGTGCTCTATGAGTTTGTCTCCAGTACAATGAGTTGTATTAAGGGATGCCTGGAGTGTTGACAGTGAGAGAAAAACAAGACTTTAAAGAATGGTTTGAATTTGGAAGTGTTAAAAAAGGAGGAAGGGCAGAGATTAAAGGGGAACTTTTCCTGGGAAGAGATTAAGGCAGCTATCGATAGACAAGAGAGAGGGAAATCACTGGGTTTAGATGGGCTTTCTATTGAGTTATGGAAATTACAAGATGATATGTTCATAAAAGTCTGAGTGGAGTTATTCAGTCAGCATCTGGAAGAACAAATGCCACCACAGTCTTGGCAGAAAGAGATGACAGAAGTCATATTAAAAAAAGTGAAAGACTTGAAGGAGGTTGCCTCATATTGACCATTTACCATTTTGAACCATGATTATAGCATTTTCATGTTGGTAACAGTTGCAAGTGTGTCAAACTTCCTCCCTAAGGCAGTACATCAGGACCAGTGTAGCTTTCTACAGGGCTGGAAGACTTTTGACAACATAGGTAGGGTTTTAATGGTAATCCGTAAGGAAGAAGATAAGGGACAGGGAGTGGCTTTACTGACACTTGATGCTGAAAAAGCTTTTGACAGAATAAGTTGGTATTTCCTTGGGGAAGGTACTATGCCAGTTTAATTTTTCAAAGGAATTTCAACTCCTGATACAAAATTTTTACAAGGGCTCCATATCTCAGATAAAGTTTATTGTGCAGTTATCAGAGGAATTTGCACTTCTCTGAGGAACATACCTCTCAACTGTCTAAATTTTTGCAGAATCTCCAGATTTTTGGCTCATATTTTTGGTCTGCTCCTCATAAAATTTGTGATTTTCAGGCAAATCTCTGGGATGATCTGAGGACTGAAGTCACTAAGTAATAATATACATTTGAGTTTCATACTTCATAGCCTTCAGAAAATGTATGTTAAAACAAACACTGTCACTCTAGCAACTTTCTAAGTTTATAAGAGCAATATTTAAATATGTCCCTGTTTTTGGGCCTTTGTTCCCCCATTTTGTCCGTATTTATCCAGATGTCTTGCACTAAGAGGTTGAGAGGTATGGCGAGGAGCCAGGCAGGAGTGTCCTTTGTCAACACATTTATTTGCATTATACATAGAGCCATTGGTGGCATGGGTTTGTAAATCAAGGATTCACAGATTCCAGTGAGTAGGGTTAGATTTGAAGATAATGTTATATGCAGATGATGTGGTGCTGTGATTGACTGAACAAGGAGAAGACTTGAAAGTTGTGAATAGGTTTCTAGAGGACAATGTTTCATTCTCCGGTTCTAGGGTTAATATAGATAAAACACACATGATAGTAGTAGGAAATGAATAGTGGGCTTGGGATCAATAATTATTGGAATAATTCAGGAGTCAATGTGTAATGAGGTATTTTGGAGTATGGCTAATAAATACAGTGGCTGAGTCTCGGAGAGAATGATTTGAGAGACAGATGGGACACATCAGTAAGAAATTAACTGGTTGGAGGAACTTAAGAACAGAGTTAGACCAAAGAGTACAAGTATTAAACTGGCACATAGCACCTCATATGTTTTATCTTGTGCAAACTTTTGGAAAATCACTGGACATATTGCAAAGTAATAGACTAGCTCAGATGAGCAAAGATTTTGTTTGGCAAGGAGAAAAGCCTAGAGTAAAATGAGAACAGCTGACTAAGTGAAAAGAAATGGGAAATTTTGGGATCCCCAAAATTATGAGTTATGGCAGAGCAGTAAATTTAGTGTACTTAGCCAAGATCCAGAGTGAAGAATATACTGCTATGTGGAAAGAAATTATTGTGATGAAGAACCCTTGGTCACAGAGGGTAGATATCCTGCAGGTCTTCTGGGGAAATAATGCCCCCATTATTTAAGCACTGTTTTTTCAACAGATAAAGTGGGATTAATAGATTACTTCAGTTAAAGTAATGGCTGAGCTGGAGGGAAGATGTCATCCCTAAAGGAATCTGTAGAATGGATGTAGATCCCCATTCACATCTGTGAAAATGGGCCAGAATGGTAGGAGGAGTTAAATATTTGGACCAGTTACTCGAGGATCCTGACATATTACGTTTGGAGGTTATGCAGTTGAGCGGTGAGGTATAGGTTTCATTTAATCTTTTTTTGTATAAAGGAAACATAAAGAAATTAAACTGGGCTAACAACAGGCAGGCTAACTGGCCAGGTTTAATATGCTGGTGGGTGGGTATAGAAGAAGCCTGGAGGAAAGTGAAGGATTCATTTCAAAGTTATATCATTACCTAAAGGAGCAGAGTGGGAAAGGGAGAGATGGTTTAAGACAGGGGTGGTCGCATACCACGGGAATAGAAATTTAACTAGGCAGTGGAAAAACTATGGGAATTAACATAGAAATCCTCCAAAGTAAGAAAATGCAAAATGTTTGCATGGAAATGTTTGTACAAATATTTTTATGCACCAGATTGTTTGGGGAGGATGTTCTCAGGCATGAGTCAGAATTGTTGGAGGTTCAGAGAAGGGGTAAAGGGAGTTTGGGTTCATTTTTTTGGGACTGTCAGGAGTTATTAGTATGGAAGGAGAAAATTGCCAAATGATTAGAGATTTTACAGGGGAAGTTATCTCTGTCACTGGCCTTGTGGTTTTTGGGGTGCGATTTGAAGGCAGGAAGAAATAATAATCAAGGTAGTTTGGCTTAGGCAAGTGTCACTGCTGCAAAGAAGGTAATTACAAAGAAATAGAAAAGAAGAGAAGTCTGTCAGTGTGTGAGGTTATACAATTGGTAGAGAAAATGAGGGAATTGGAGGAACAATGCTCCGGGGCTATAAAGCAGAAATGTGTTGCTAAATGGCTCTCGTGGTTAAAATTTTTGGAGCAGGAAAGTGCATAGGATTGTAGGTAAAATATTGACTGTTATATTTTCTGGTGCTTGAGAGGAAAGTGTGATGTTTCTTTTGCATTTGGTTTCAGTCATATTCATCAAAGAGAAAAGTATATGAGGGGAAATTTTTAAGTTGGCTGGCACGCTCAAAGTTATTACAAGACTTAAGTAACTGGCAAAAGGAGATGGCAAAAGTAAGTTTATGGAAACATAAAATGCATAGGGTAGGGGTACTTAGTTAAGACAATACCTTGTATGTTATATTTGGTGGGACAGGCTGAACTGACATGGGATTATACTGCAGTGGAGAATCTATTCTATAAAGGGGTTAAACGTTATTGGTCATCAATTATAAAAATGGTAAAGCTCTGTCATCACTATATTGAATAGGTTTCAGTTTGTTCTTTTCTGTGGAAATTTATATGAAAAATGATCAATAAAGATGTTTTATATATTAAAAAAAGAATTCTGGACAAAGCCAAAATAATGGGGGACAAAGTCCCAAAATCAGGAACAAATTTTAAATATTACTGCAATTCACTTTAATAGTTAATAGAGCAACAGGCTTTTCATCAGCATCTATTTTGTAAACAATAAAAAGAATAAAACACAAATGCCTTGTATTATTGATGGGCCATAATCCTCAGTGATTAAAAAATTACGTCAGGATAGGCAAAACACGAGGCAAAATATCAAACACTTTGTAAAATAGGGATAGTTGAGAGGTATGTGCTCCAGTATATCGTATAAAGTTGAACTTTGTTGAATGAAGTAAACTAGTCAACATTTTAACCATATACATAAAACAAAAAATGAATTTGTGTGTGTGTGGGGAGGGGGGGGGGTGAATCTCATCCAAAGTCTGCAAATGATACTAAAAATTGAAATAACGAAGCCTTCCAGTCCTCCACATTCCCCTTATTTATCTGTATCTGATTAATGGTTGCACAACCATAAAGAAAAAAAAATGAAAAGCTGTAAAACGTTTGACTTCCTGCCAGCAAATAAACAGAGACTACAGGAGCAGCAGCAGTGATTCTCTATAAAGAGCAGCAAATGACAAGTTGCTTATCAATGTCATATGGTAGAACAGAGGAACAAGGTTAGCAAGCTACTTCCTGCACTCCAAGGTTTAACTCTCTAAACTTCCATGTGCCCAGTGTGTGCTTCTTAGCAAATGTTACTACATTAGGGGTAATATATTTAGAGATCAAGGTTGTGGGGACAAAACTCCTGCCTTGTGGGTATCATAGAAATCATAGTACGTAAGACTAGTGAGTCTTGCCACAGTTTTGTCTTGCCAGTTTCCACTAAAGACTGTACCACCCCCTCTCAAGGAGGCTAGGCTAGTGAAGCCCATGGTGAGTTTATGAGTACCCATCCAATTATCCAGATGAAGTTTTAAGGACAATAGTGTATCATATTGCTTTATCTGTGGGAGGTCTATTCCAGAAGTGAAGGAAAGGCTAAGTAGGCAATCTGTCCACCTTGTATTACTTGTCTGCTGAAACAGGTTTGGATATCTTGTTCTGGTATTTGTAAAATTGTTTGATTTGTGAAGGCATAAGAGATCCTGGACTCCTGGGTCCCTGATTGTTCAGATGTCTGCAGGACACAGGCAAGATCAGCAATGCTTTTACTCTTTTCTGGTAACTCATGGATTTTAAGCATGTGATCCTCTTTGTTAGGAATATTTGGGGTATTTCTTGCTGTTTGATGTGTCTGTTGAGGCACATCCCAAATGAGGCACTGTAATTTATAATTGCTCTAATCAGTGCTGAAGACAAAGGGGAAGTGACATCTTTAGATGTAGATGATATTCTCCTGGCAATCAGCTGTACTGAGTATTAAGATTTCTTGGGAACTGTAACTATATGGTCAATAAAGGAGAAGGAATTATCAATCCAGGTTCTCATGTCTCTGACTCCATTTTCATTTTGAAATAGGTTATTGTCAAAGCTACATATTGGGGGTTAGGTGGTCTGTCAAATGTGACAGTCTTCCAATTTTATCATTTAATTTAAGACCTTTTTCAATACACCAGGCATTTATAAGTGTAAGTTTCTGCTGGACAGTTTCTGTGATAGAGGGGAATTTGGTAATGACTCCAAGTTATTAATCATTCACTGACTTGGTAGCCATAGATCATGGTTATCAGTCTGTAGGTCAGAGAAGTAAATACTGAATATAAGTGGTCCCGGCACTGAGTCCTGCAGTTTATAACTGGTCACCTGCTTTTTCTCTGACTCTGTCTCTGCTACCCATACCATATGGCTTCTCTCTTTTAGCCAATTATCTCTCCATCTTATCAGATAGAGGTCTGTTTGTAATGCACTTAGTTTATTAACTATGTGAACATGGGGGGTTGACCACGTCAAGGCAGGTTGTGTGTACAGTATGACTGCTGTCAACAGCTTACATTACCTTTTTGAAAGCTGGATCTACTAGAGTTGACACTGGGAAGTTGAAACAGAAGCCCAAAATTTCTGTCTATTACAAAATTTAAGTTTAAGGAGATGGCATATTGAAAGAGTAATGCTGAATAAATAATGTGAATTTTTGCGAAAGATATGTATTTAGTGAAGTTACTCAATCTGTACTTTCAATAAGAGCCATGAGATGTTTAACATCCACTTGAGCAAACAATCAGGAAGATGGAAGGTCATTTTAATATCTCATCTGAAGTGTAACACTGTACTATATGGCATATGTGTGCTCTGCATATATTTCTTATGATGCATAATAAATAAATTGCTACATCCTCTACACTAAGAAGTACTGCAGCATTGCAGGACAGCCAGCTGTAGCTGCATGTATATGTAGTACTAGATTGTCAGATTACACCAGACATTACTATGGCAATCCAACAGTAATTATAAAAATAAACTCATTACACAGCTCATTAGAATACTACTGGACCAGAATGACACTATGTCTCAAGCAATATGGCATGACCTGATGATATGTCAATACATCAGTGAGTAGTGAAGATGGTGTTGGGAGAGGCAAACATCAAGGACGTCCCTGTATGTAGAGCAGATATTTCTGTTGCATAGCAGTAATTCATTGAAAGTACAGACAACGCTTCTGAGCTTAAATTATTTCCTTCTAGAGTCATGCCACCTTGCCATATTCTTTAAAAATATAGAATGTGGCAGTGCAACATGACATTATTTGAACTTTTTAATACCTTTATTAACAACACATTACATAGTGACTTGTGTACACATTCAGTTATAAAAGAGAAAGAAAACCACTGCAAATATGTTTTTCTTTTCATGCATTCTACATATATAGTTTATTTCTTAACAACTATTACTCAAACTAGCATTGTACAGATTGCTCAAATCCTGCCTCCCTGAAATTACACTCCTCCCCTTGAACATTAATCTTTATGTATTGTTCCTATAGATTCAGTTTATTTTGATGTAGTTTGCTCCTTCCCTTTTCCACAGATTCCCACCTCCAGTTATTTTATCTCCTTTACAAAATTAAATAATTTTGTTACAGCTAGTTGTTTTTTTTTGATTTTCATTTTCTAATTACATTTTTTGGCAGCCAATAACATTAAACTTAATATGGTCTTATTATGTCTAAGCAATTCAATTCTATATACTAGCGCAAAATAATAATTTCCTTAGTAACAATAATTTGCTCCACCAGAATTTCTAAAATCTACCATTTCCTTGCATTCCCAAAAAACATGTTCCCAAGAATCCCACTCTTCCCCATCAGAACTCCAACAATTGCTGGGGGGGGGGGTTCAATAAAGCCTACATCAGTGGTTCCCAAACTTTTTTGATTCTTGGCTCCCTTGCTGAATCCAGGTTTTCCCAAGGCACCCCCCCCTCCCCCGTGGAGTGCATAAAGTGCATATTTCATTTATCTATTTATTTGACATTTGTTTAACGAGGCTGCCCGACTGGACTAGGAGACCTGGGGAGAAAAGCTCAAAAGTACAATAAAAAGACAATTACCAAAAAAAGTACATTCTGCTTAACAGCATAACACTAATCTACTATGGTTGAGAGGTAAGCAAACCCAATGGCAATCTTATTAACTTTAAGTTTATAAGAGCAATATTTAAAATCTGTCCCTATTATTTGGCTCTGTCCAGCATACCTCGCAACTGTATAGATTTTTGCAGAATGTCCAGATTTTTGCCTCTGATTTCTCATAAAGTTGTTGTTTTCTGGCAAATCACTGGCAGATCATTAAGGTTAAAGTCATAAAATAATGACAGACAGTTGAGTTTCATACTTCATACCCTTCAGAAAATTCATGCTAATGCAAAACCTGCATTTCTATCAACTTTCTAAGTTTGTGAGAGCAGTACTTAAAAGTGTCATTATTTTGTGCCTTTGTACCCCCCACTATTTTTGGCTTTTTTCAGATTGATCTAAGAGGGTGAGAGGTATGTGTCCAGTGGTATGGTTCAGACTTACACAGACCTCATTGCTGCTGCTGCCAGGGATCACTCTCACTCTTCACTCTCTCCCCCCATGACACACGCACACACACACACACACACACACACACACACACACACACACACACACACACACACACACACACACACACACACAGCCACTTCTTCATTCATACCTGAATTCACTCACACATCACTCTCACTCTACCGATCTCACACACACACACACACACACACACACACACACACACACACACACACACAAGCACACAGCCACTTCTTCATTCATTCCTGTATTCATTTACAGATCACTCTCACTCTCCCAATCTCACACACACAGCCACTTCTTCATTCATTCCTGCATTCACTCACACATCGCTCTCACTCTTCCGATCTCTCTCACACACACACACACACACACACACACACACACACACACACACACACACACACACTCTTGCTTTCATGCACGCATTCACTCACACATGCAGACAGACACACACACACACACGCACGCACTCATACAGGCATTTACTTACCTGATGGCCCGGTACTAGTTCGTGGCCCGGTGGTTGGGGAGCGCTGCTATACTTGATGCCAGTTCTGCTAAAAAGGTACAGTGTAGGTCAAGACTTAGTTCACCACAAACTAATAAGCTTAGCTGAAAAATAAACCGCAAACTGTTCACGGTTTATTTTGCAGCTAAGCTAATTAGTTCGCAGCTCCCCTATGAGGAAGCCATGGCTCCCCAGGGTGCTACGGCACACACTTTGGGAACCCAGGTCTACATGGTCATTTTTGATCTTGTGCACATTGCAGCACGATGCACACATGGCAGCGAATAACTTTAGATTCAGTAAACTGCATAGCATGCAAATTACAGCATAAGTAGCTAAATTGTATACTAATAAAGCAAACCAACACAGTGGAGTGATTCAACAAACTGCAGAGCAACCGTGTAGACTCCATGCTCGTGTTGCCCATGTATTCAAAACTTTTCTAAATACAGCTACGGAAAGAAGTCTACACAGAAACAAGAGCAAGTAAAAGTCCCTAGATTTGCACAGAACTGAATGTAACATGTAATCCCACACATATTATGACAGTATTAGACATGGTGGATACTAGAAAATTAGATTAACAATAGCAACAGTTCCATTTTAAGTGCCATGACATAAAAGTAGCTTTGGTCCCCAGCCCCAAATGAAAAGTATACTTGTAATTAATGTAGACAGCTAAAAGTGTAAAACCCATGAAAGAGACTATTCATGTAAGCATATACAGTATGTATCTGACAGAATATAGTAAAACTCTATAAAAAACTGTATTCCTCTTTGCAGATATATAACAAAGTAATACCCTCCCTTGTGTGTACAGCATTGGGCTCCCCTTCAGTTTCCCTGACTACACGGTTACCAGCCATGTAGTTTCAAGGCTGTCAGCACAGTGAAGAGGCAAATGAGGTCAAAACTCATTAGAACTGATGTATCACAAAAAATTATATTTATGTAGGGATGTACACATTGTGTAGGCACTTCCACAGTGTTCATTTTCAATGGATGGCAACAGTGAAGGATGACATTGGGGGGGAGGTATCAGGTTACACTTACAAAGGTATACTTGTAGGTCTGTGAAGTGTGAAAGTGCATGTAAGCAGTGCACAGTTCACAAGTTTTGTTTCATCTTCTTTATTGTTTGTTAAAATGTATCATCTCTGTCCACTTTAAGTAGTTTTTTAAAAAAATGTTGTCATTGCACAATGCGGCGCTTAGCACAACTACAGGAAATGAAAGAATGAGTGGCAGGTTTCTTGGCACTTGTTATGTAACTATTCCTGTGGCAGCATGTGTATGTGCAGGGCTAGAGTATAGATGGACCTGGGTTCTAGTACAGTGTCTGCAACTTTTCCTTCACTTTTTGAGCCGCAAAGTTGTGCAATATCACACGAATGGAGAAAAGTAGTAACAAGATTACCTGTGCTTACCTTGTTTAAGCATCATTGTGTGCAGCAGCATGAAGGTACACGTCACACAATAATGAGCACCAATGGAGTTAATATATTCAGTTAAGCGGCAGATGCTTTTCATAGGTGCTAATTCCAGCATAAGCTAATGATTTTCAGTACAGTGGAGCTATTCAAGAAGCTATAAAGCATCCATGTAGCCTCCATTCTCTTTCTTCATGAATACTTCAATACCATTGGAGTAGAGACAAGGAAATTTTAGCTCTGAAATAAAATTGTGTCAACTGCTGCATTTGCAAGGTAACACCTGAACCTAGAATGTATTATTTAATAATATTATGGGATACCATTGTATTTCTTAGATTGGTGGAATAATCAAGTGACTAGTTGTGGATTTGTACAGAAAGTACATTAACATGTGACAAAACAGCAGACAATTATTTAGTTATATGTGTCCATTACGAAGTTCTTTTCTTATTCTTGTTTTTAATTGCACTTTTTGTGTGATGCATTACATAGCTCAAACAGTGGAAGTGGGGAATAAATTTCAGGTTTGGCTGTGTTTATCTGATTTGCACAAAGCGCGGAGGACCACCTAGGAAGCAGACAGCCAAAAATAGAAACCGGATACATTCAATTAATGCACCTGACCATTATGAAAACCTGGCCTGGAGTACAGATAGTTCTGGGTTCTAGTACAGAGTGTGCAACCTTTGTTTTATTGATGTGCCATTGCAGTTTACAGCAATGAAGCTCAACATAGACAACTGCTTCCTCAACATTCTTGTGGCAACAGTTGTAAGTGTAGGACTGCCATGCACATGGTCCTGGGTTTGAATACACCATATTCTATACGATATTACTTTGCTGATATAATAATCTATGTATTATCACATTTATCATCAAATATATGACTGCAGGTATAATGTGTACTGTAGTCCTGTGAATATATTCCTGCTATCTGGAACAGCATGGCTTTAACTTTTGTGAAAAACACATACACAACTGCACACACACACAATTGCTTGCCACTGTTACATTCTGCTTGTCAGATGTTAGCAATGTGGCTTGTGTTTGTGCACTGCTTACCTACGTGCAAACAGGTGTAAATTGCAAGTGTGTACACTTTGTTTACCATCATGCAAATCTGCTGCTTACTGTGCTATGGAACTGTATATATGATGCTGTCTTATTGGTGTTTATTGTTTATTTTCTTGTATGACATAAAACTACATGCGGAAACATTGCAGACTAAGGGCACAATGTAACTATATGTCATATATTTACAACACATCCACGTGTTGGCCCCCCCCTCCAACCAAGCAGTACAATCCTGGGTCTTTCTTCCACACATATATCAACCACACTACAAGTGTAATATATAATATTGTGTTCCTCTTCATCAACAGGGCCATTTTGTGGTGCTCACAACCTTTCTCTGCTAAACTCAAACATCCAACTATGCTCAATAAGGGTACTTGTGCTGTTACACAGCTAGGCTTCTATACACCCTAGTGCTGTTAGGCTACTGGCATCATACGAACCTATGAATCTATGTGATTATGCAGGCCTCCCAACCTATTGCCCCCCACATGGCCTGCTGATGTCATCTATTATAAATTCCCCTGCAGTCTTGTATAAATGAGACTTGTGCCATGGCACTTGTGTAAAGTACTGAGTTTTGTAGCCTGTGGACTTAGATAGGAGTTCTGTTTTCACTGCAGTCAACTGTATGTGTGCGTGTGTGTGTGCGTGTGATTGTGTGTGTGTGTGTGTGTGTGTGTGTGTGTGTGTGTGTGTGTGTGTGTGTGTATGTGTGTGTGCATTTCTATCCAGAAGAGCAAGTGCATATCCTGCAGGTACTTTCCCAGTCCCATAACTTGACAGCATTTTGATACTTGCACCTGTCTACAGATCCATTTTGGGCAGGCCTCCCAACTTCTTCTTTCCAACATGCACTGTTGATGTCATCCACTATAAGTTGACCTGCAGCTATATACAAGTCAGACTTGTGTCGTGGCGCTTGTGTGATATACTGTGTTCTGTAATCTGTGCACTTAGATAGGAATGGGTTCTATTCTCATTACAGTTAACTTGGTGTGTGTGTGTGTGTGTGTGTGTGTGTGTGTGTGTGTGTGTGTGTGTGTGTTGCTAGTCAGTAGAGTAGATGTGCTATCCTACAGCTACGTCTTCAATGGCATGACTTACCAGTATTTTGATACTTGCACAAGCCTACATATCCATTTCATGCAGGCCTCACAAGCTCTTGTCTACCACATGGCCTGCTGATGTCATCCACTATAAGTTGAGCTTCAGCCATGTAAAAATTAGACTTGTGCCATGGTGCTTGTGAATGTACTGTGTTCTGTAGTCTGTGTACTTAGGTAGGGGATTCTATTCTCACTCCAATCAATTTGGTGTGCATGTGTCTGTAGTCAGCAGATTAGATGTGCTATCTTGCAGTTACTTCTCCAGTGGCATGGCTTGCAAATATTTTGATACTTGCACAAGCCTACACATCCATGTCATGCAGCCTCACAACCTCTTGTCTCCCACATGGACTGCTGATGTCATCCACTATAAGTTGACCTGTAGCCATGTAAAAGTCAGACTTGTGCCATGGAACTTGCATAACATACTGTGTTCTGTAGTCTATGCACTTAGGTAGGGGTTCTATTCTTACTGCAGTCAAGTGTGTGTGTGTGTGTGTGTGTGTGTGTGTGTGTGTGTGTGTGTGTGTGTGTGTGTGTGTGTGTGTGTGTGTGTGTGTGTGTGTGTGTGTGTGTGTGTGAACTGTTACTTGACATTACAGTGAGCATTTTACACCAGCATATGGGACACTGTTATTACCATATGCTCAACAGGCAATGCTGATGTCATTGGCTATATCAGATTATTGCATATGCAGTCATCTCACCAGGGTATTATCAGACACTAGCCTGGAGGCCAGGCAGACATCACCTCATCTGATACCAGACAGATTACAGTAACATGTCTTTTAATCTATACACATACATCATGGTGTGGTTTGTAGGCCCTGTTTTATCTTGATGAGAAAGCCCTGTGGTCTGTCCAGCTGCTGCATGTGTCTTGTTAGGTACATGGAAAAGAGAGCATTATACTGTATTACTGTTCTGATGAGATTTGATTACAGTGCTGTCATATAATCCTGAGATCTGAATGTGATGGCTTAACTTATGATGAGCATCATACATTTGTACTGGAAATCATCAAAGAGAAAAGTTATAAAGTTATGAGACACATTTCAGTTTTTGACTTTACAGCCCTTACAAGAGAATACACTATAAAGTAGTGAAATAATGCTACTATCCACTGTATAACTTGGCAAAGCAACTATAAGTGACAGGTACAATTATCAGTTCAACAAGACAAATGCAGATATACTAAGCACTAATGTAGCTATGCACCCTGTGCATCAGACACAAAGCTTTTCTTTCACTAAATCCAAAAGAGAGAAAAAAGAGATATGGCACAGTTATCATCACTTGCACATTGTGTTGTGTGTGTGTGTGGGGGGTGTGTGTGCAGGAGGCCTAGGCTGACACAAAAGGTCAGCGTGTGTGTGTGTGTGTGTGTGTGTGTGTGTGTATGTTTGTGTGTGTGTGTGTGTGTGTGTGTGTGTGTGTGTGTGTGTGTGTGTGTGTGTGTGTGTGTGTGTGTGAGTAAGAAAAGGAAGCAGGCAGGCTGAACCATGTAAGTGTGTGCGTGTGTGTGTGTGTGTGTGTGTGTGTGTGTGTGTGTGTGTGTGTGTGTGTAGGGGCCCTTCATGTAAAAGTGGTGTGGGAGAGTCTGCATGAATACAGCCAAGCTCAGTGCTAGCTCTACATCTTGGTATGTTGGACAGGTGTGAGCTATACATGGTAGAGTTGACAGTTCATTGTTGTCATCCCCAACTATGAGGACTGGCTTTGGTAGGAGTTGTACTGGCACCTCCATTCCCAAGGACAGATGCAGTGCTACTAAATAAACATGACTGATGTCTGCTGGTTGTGCTTCCTTCACGGGAACACCTAGGACCATGACCCCATAGCCTACCACATCTGGGTGTGTACAGCAAACTCACTGATGGAGCAGTGGAAGTACTGCCACTATAGGAGCATAATTGGACATGGACACATTAGCTATTAGCAGATGTTGTGGCTGACCTATGCCCATGAGGATGCTGTTCCCCTCCCAGCAGATGTTCCATCACTGACACTGCTCATTCCAACATGTCATTCATCTGATCCATTGCATTGGCAACACAGTGGGGGAAGTCATGCATGTTAGCCTGTGCCACATCTATAATCCCGAGCATTTGTCTTGAGTGTCCTCCTGAATATGCCTGTGCCTCCATGATGGCCCTAAACATACATTGAGTGACACAGGAAGAGGCACCTGCACCAAGTGGAGGAGGAACAGTAGGCCCCCTCTAAGCATCCCTATCAACCCTCCTACATGGCACCTCTCCCACATTTTGGCTACAGACAGTGTCAACAGGCACTGCAGCCACAGTAGCCACACTTCCCTGATCAATGTCCTCATCCTCTACCTGTCCAATATCTGTGGTCACAGTAGGCTGGGTAGGCATAGGCCTACTGGCTGTGTCTGGGAAAGTGATGGTCCCGAAAGAAGTTAAGCAAGAGGTGAGGGCAGTATCATCACATTTAACAGTAAAGCAGGGGGTAATACAAGTACTCCTGTATATCTGCATTAACTCTATTTTCAACAAGAATGTGGCCAACAACTCCAAACTAAGATTATAACTGTAGCAATCTTCAACCCCCCCCAAAAAAAAGACATGTGACACAGAAGAAACATTTATGTCAGTTGCTTTACTATAAAACAGTATTCAACTGGTCATATAACAAAGCCTACTTGGAAGCTCCTCTTGGGATTCAGAAGGAGCAGCACCCACTTCAAGGACATAATTTTGTCCACTCTGCTGTGAGCTCTCATAATGGAGGATATTCACCAGGAACTCTTCATTGGGGGTGAGGGGTGGTTCTGTAGTAAGCCATTCCCCAGTTACCCTTTGGTCTTGGCAACTGCAGCTGCTCACCTTCGTGCAGTGGTAATCATGTCAGTGGCCCTGTGGTGCACCAGTTCATAGGTTTGGTTGTGGCCACCAACAGAATTTATGTTGTCCACAATTTGCTGCCATAATTGTAGCCTGTGTGCCATATTGGGCCAACTCCTTCCCAGCAGAAATACCCATGTTGGCGGAGAGCATCAACAATTGTGTTGTTCTCTGCATCACTGAATGGGGGTCTCCACCTCACCGACATTGTTTGTGTCCTAGAAGACAACAGAATGATAATACACATAAGTATTATATAACTACAAAGTAACTGTTTCCAGATAAAACAGTAAAGGTAGTCAGTCAGTATTATCTACTAAAAATATGAAACAGTCTACAGATGTGAAATGCTAACAACAGGCAGGATTCAAAACAAGGAGAGCAGCAAGTGCAACATATACTTGTTTGTGCCATAGCAGTAACTCAGTTGTGCTCCCCCCTCAAAAGAACTGTCCATTCTAGTTTGTGACATAACAGTGACTCTTCTTCGCTCCCCCATCCACAAAAGAACAGACAAATTTACCATTTTGCTAATAAAACATTTTCATAATGTTAAAAGTGCTTTCAAAGGACCTGTCCTGAAATATTTGTACATATTTATCACGCAGCATTCTATTTTCATGTATTGCCAATCATGTGTATCTTTGAAATGGCTTGACAATAAGGCCATGCCATCAGTACACATCTAACTAATGCATACAAACAAAAGTGTAAAAGCCTTTGCTTCACATTGTTCATAAATATATTCCAGCATATGCATTATTTAAGTAAGAAAACGGAGCATACCTGCTGGAGTTTAATACTCCTCTGTAAAGAAATCTTGTGAAGAATTACACTTCTGTTAAGTCTTGCAAACATGTATCAAGTGTCCTCACCATCACTTTGGCAAGCTACACATTTACCTTTTTATAATGGAGTAGATTATTAATGGATTGCATCTGTTTTAGCATGTGTTTCAGAGATGCTAATTAGAGCATACGCAGCTGAATTGCATGATAATCAATCAATCTGGTGGAGATATTCAACAAATTATACAGCATCCATGTAGACTCCATGCTGGTTTTTCCTGCAGATTTCAAAAAGTATGGAGTACAGACACAGAAAGTCTACACAGACAGAATGTTAAGAGCTGCTCCTGCTTTAATCCATTTGCATGTGCTAGAGGCTGCAGGCAATGCTTCTGCTGCTGCCAATAGGCTTAGGCCAAGACAGAGAAGAATTTTCAGGCCATATTTAACTTATCACAACCTACATGATGTGGACATTGTAGAGTGCTACAGGGTGGACAGGGCACACTACAGGCACTCTGCAAACTCTGCCAGCCTCAACTCTGAGACAGAGCCTTTACCTCCCTATGTAGTGGCTGTGTACTGCTTGCATCACAGTCAGCACTGAATTAACACTGTGGCAACTACTACATTTACAAGATAAGTCCTGAACATGCCGCTTAGCACAAATGTGTTTGGCTACACTCATCTGGTTTGCATGTAGAGCGGCAGTGCACAAACTGGATGAATGGAGCACCCAGGTAGCAGACAGGACCCAGACAGCTAACAAACATAAACCAGATGCATTCAATTGATACTACTGACCATCATGCAAACATGTTTCCCACTCTGCATTCTTGAGTATTGTGTTTTCACAATGGTAAGTGATGCGCAGCATTTTCAACTGTTGCAAAATCAAAAAGTGCACACTCTCAGTAAACACGATACCTGCAATTGGTGGGAAAACATCATTCTACATTAGTCTTGATCTGTGATAGGTGTGGTAGATGTTCATGGAGTGGTTTTGAGATTCTATGCTCAAAGATAGGATGTCCAGGAGTCCAAACTGTTTGTTGGTCTTCTGGTGAATTAACATGGGTCCAGGCTATTGCAGAGGGACTATTGTGGCTCAGATTACAAGTCAGAGTCATGGAATAGTCTTTCCCTGGCTTTGACCAGTGCTACCAATATCCCCTGCACTGGTGAGCAATGTAGGAATCACTAGAGACCTCTGGATGAGGAAGAGGTATACCTTTGACCGTTAGATCAAGGAATGTAGGACTGGGGTAACTCCATAGATGTGTTAAGTATCACTTACAGAGACTACTTGTAAGAGTTAAAAGCTGCATATAGTCAGGACTGGTATTCATAATGGTATTCTGTTCTGTTTTTTTTCTGCAGCAGTTATAGGCCAAGAACTGCATGAGTGAGCCCATGCTGCTACATTCGCACTTATGCGAGAAGCATGTGGTATGTGTGCATTCGATCAGTACTGTTATTGTAGCATTAAAAGTAAAGACACCTTTTTTGGTTTATTATACAGTTGTATCAAAACCTCACCTACCCAACTTTTATGCCCCAGGCATACCTATGTCTCTTCACCAACATTCCTCTAGCTCTCTCAAAAAAAAAAAAAAAGGAAGGGCACCTGTCCCCCTCCAAAAAAAATGTTGTCCCATACATAGCTCTCCATTTCACTCACGTATCATCTTGACACACTTGATTTGGTCTAATTGACTATACAACATGACTGTGTTGTGGTCACCCT
Organism: Protopterus annectens; assembly: GCF_019279795.1. Taxonomy (NCBI): domain Eukaryota; kingdom Metazoa; phylum Chordata; order Ceratodontiformes; family Protopteridae; genus Protopterus; species Protopterus annectens. The sequence goes on from NC_056726.1 coordinate 1,797,391,230, forward strand.
CCCTCTGGGGTTGACACTGCAAATTTAGCTAATATTCTGCACATCTGAACATTTTTTACTGTTGAAGAAATGGAAAGTTATGGTTCTTTCCTACCTCCCTCCTACACATCCCTGCCCTCCATTTACTTTATTCTTCCCTCTGCTTACTCCCCATTTCACCACTGCTCTGTATTTCTCATTTCTTTCCTTTAAAGCATAATTGCATGATGGTGTGCATCGAGCACTAATGCATGGTTATGGCAAAAAGCAGTTATAAGTGTTATATAAAGCTGTACAGGAAACCAGTACCATGTAGCCCAAAAACGTACATATTACTCCATTGAGTGCAAGAACACATGCTGCCATAGAGTCAGTTAATTGTGCATATTTTAGAGACTCTATACCAACTATCACACTTTAGAATTTGGATTTACACAAAAAAGTATTTGAAACTGTTACATAAACATGAATTCAAACCCAGTACTATCTGACCCCAAAAATGAATGGATCAATGCATTAACAGATAGCGCTACAGACTCATTTGAGTACCAGGTGTATTTTAGAGACTCAAAGCAAATGGCAGACTTAACTGCTGTTGCATACACCTGCTACTTAACTGACTTTCTGGCTTCACTTAATGCAGTGATACATTCCTTTTTGGGCCCAGATGGTACTGGTTCTGAATACAGCTGTAGCTAATACATTGATCTACTTTTGTATTAGTGTTGCTTAGTGATGATGGCCAACACGTACCATCTCAAACTAATGCTTTATAAAACTAAATGAGTATCATGCAATACTGCTTTATAAAACATCACTGGGAGGCAGATGTTATGGGGTTTGAATATGGGGGCAAGTAGTAATTTTACAAGTGTGTATGATACTTTTAAATACATTTACTTATATTCCTGCTGTTCACCATTGCTTCACTTTGGTGCACAATGTGCACCATTGCACAATTATGGTTTAAAGAAAAGAAATGGGGAAGACAAGAAAGTTGTGAAATGGGGAGCAAGTGGGAAAAAAGTGAGAGGAGGGCAGGAATGTGCTGGAGGGATGTAGGAAAGAACCATGGCTATCCATTTCTTCAACAGTAAAACACGATCATATGTGTAGAATATTAACTGAATTTGGACTGTAGTGAGGGTTGTCCACAACACAGTCATGTTGCATAGCAAACTGGACTGAATCAAGGTTGTCAAGAAGACACGTGTGTGAAATGAAGAGCTATGTATGGGATGAATTTTTTTTTTTTGGGATAGGTGCCCTTTTTTTTCAGAGAGAGAAGAATGTTTGGGAAGGGACGTAGGTATGTCTGGGTCAGGTAAGTTGGGTAAGTGAGGAAGCAATGGCAGGCAGACAGGACATACAAGACAAGAGACTGGGATGGGGAAGAACACAAGAGGTGGATGTACACCATGGTTGGGAAGAGGGTGGTAAAACTGAGATGTCATGCACAGCAAGCTGGGTGACAGTAAGAATCATGTCCTCGACCGGTAGACTGTCATCACTGTCACCTCACTGCACCGATTGCTGAAATGCCCAATGTCTGTATCTCCTTTGGGTATTTTGAACAAGGATGGAGAGCAAGAGCTCCATCTGGCATAGACATGCACCCACAGTGTGACGCACATTCCTACACACCATCCATGGCAGTTCTTCTCAAGTGGTAAAGTCACCACCTCCACCACTGCTCCGGGAGGGAGCCACAGGCCTATCCTGCAGGGCAGAACTACCTGAGGGGACATGTAGTGTAGGGGCAGCATAGTGGAGGCTGCCAGGTCGGGCACCAGACGTGCTGGGCAGAGGTGATATAGCCAGTGGAGTGGGGGCAGGAGGATCCTGTGGGAACAGGACTACCTGGCTTTGCTGTTTGGAAAAAAAAAGAAATAAAAAGAAGATAAGGGTTGTGGTGAGAGGAAAAAAAGGGAGAACATTAGTAACTTCACATGTGACATAGAAAGCACTGATATGATTATTTGACTCTTTTCTGTTACCTTTACTTTTAACCCTACAAACTCCTAACTAATTTCTTTATTACTTTTGAGACTACCCAGTTCATAACAGAGGCACACTATAGCACAGATTGCAGGCTACAATCCTTGATGTGTGCATATATTGCACATATGAGTGTTCCAATTATTTTGATTACAGTTTACAGCAGGCCATTTGTGCCACTGGTATAGAGGTCTGAAGTTACATTGCAATAATGATAAGAACCTTACAATATTGTATATTTGTGAAGTGTGGTTTTTAAACCCACAACCGCTGACTGCTCTGTAATACTGTATTGTTATTTTGTCCTCCAGACAACTGCATGCATACTTTCTTTTTACAGTTCAGAGATGTATGCTCAGTATTTGAGAATATGGAACTGTTGCTTTGTGCTACAGACTAAGGCATGCATGCTTTCTTTTACAGTTGAGATATACATGCTCAATTTGATACAACTGTATTAAATATCAACTAAGCCATCCTCAGCTTTTAATGCTACAATAACAGTACTGTTCTGATGCATACATACCACATGCTTCGCACATCCTTGACAAATGCATGGCATAGGATCTCACAATCAATGCTCACTCCATGGCAGCTGTGGAAAAAAAAAAACAGAACAGAACAGAATACAATTATGAATAGCAGTCTTGACTATATTCAGCTTTTAATTCTTACAATTAGTCACTGTAATTTATACTTACATATCTGTGGGGTGTCCCTTGTACTAAATTCCCCATTCCAATGGTCAAGGGTATCCTACTTCCTCCTCTGAAGGTCATCAAAATGATGTTGGTATTGTTCACCAGTGTGGGGGATACCTATAGCACTGGTCAAAGTCCTGGCAATACTATTTCAGGCCTCAGATTTGTATTCTGAGCCTGAATAGCCCTGCTGCAGTAGCCAGGACCCATTCTCCTTAACGAGGAGTCCAACAAAGACTTTGGACTCTTGAACACCCCACCTCTGTGCTCGGAAGTGCACTACCTCACCAGAAACACCAAACATGTCTACCATAGATCAAGCCCAATGTAGAATGAGCATTTCCCGCTACTTGCATTTTGTATCCTGATGTTTTCCTACCAATTGCACATATCGTGCTTAGTAAGAGTGCACACATTTTGATTTTGCAACATTTGAAAAGATTGCTTATTGCTTAGCATCATGCAAACATGGTAGTTGGGACTATGCACTGCCAGGCAATGTGTTTGCATGATGTTACGTGATAAGCAACAGTAGCACGCAATGATGAAATTCCAAGGGTATTTGGTATACAGGCACTTGTCTAAATGTTTTAGTCAAATGGGAAGACCATGCCAGTCCAGATAGCACAAACATACTTGCATGAACATAGTACACAGTATACCCCCACTCATACTTGTGAGAATAAATGGACAATACATAGATAAATAAATAGGTAAATAACTGACACAATATTAGTGTCTCAGGCCTCATACATGTAAATATTAACATCAGCTGCACTATGTCATGTGTAATAAGTGTGAGTGACTATAATGTGAAGTGGAACAACAATAAAAGTGTATAGAATATGCTGTATTCAAACCCTGGACCATGTGTACATTAGTCCCACTCTTTCAATTGTGGCCACAGGAAGGCTGAGTACAACTTGTGTATGTGCACTTTATTGCTATAATCTGCAGGGTCACAACAGTAAAATGAAGTGTGTGCACCCTGTACTAGAACCCTGGACTATCTGCACTCCACCAGCACTTACACCTGCTACCACAGGATTAGTGACATAACCTTCCCTATCTTAGTATTCATTGTAAAGTGCTTACTTTTAATCACAGTGCAATGCCAGTTATCATGCTTGTTTGATGACCAATAGTATTAATTGAATTCATCTGGTTTATGTTTGTGGTTGTCTGGGTCTTGTCTGAAACCAGGGTGGTCCATTCATCCAGTTTGTGCACTACTGTGCTTTGTGCAAACCAGGTAAGCACAGAAACACACATTTGTGCTAAGTGGTGCATCATGCATATACTGCACCCCCCCAAAAAAAAAAAAAAAACATGGAGACATACTTGAAATGAGATAAACAATCTATGGCAGTGCCCCAAACAAATTTTAATGAAGAAAACTCAAGACAGGGAAAAGTAATTGCTATGCTTTCCTATAATCCGCTTTTGTGGCCAGCAACCTTACATGGAAATGCTATCTGCATCATACCTCCCAACTGTCCAGATTTTTGCCTCATATTTTTGAGCTGTTCCTTGTAAAATTTGTGGTGTTCTGGAAAATCACTGAAGATTGAAATCAATACATAATGGCATAGATTTGAGTTTTGTACTTCAAAAAAATTCAGAAAATGCATGCTAACACAAATCCTATTATTCTAGCTACTTTCAAAGTTTATAACAAAAATATTCAAAATCTGTCCTTATTTTTGCAGCTTCATCCCTCCATTATTTTAGCCTTTGTGCAAGATTTCTTGCACTAAAAATTTGAGAGGTATGATTCCCCATTCATATTAGAAGTTTTGTGGCCAGCAACACTGATGCGAGCCACAAAACCTTGCTTACATGCACCATACCGCATTAATATGCATGACATGATGCAGGGCAATGAGCAACATGACATATGTGAGAGCACTCCGTGTAGGCTCTGCATGAAATCTACACAGAGTTTATTGAATCCTGGGGGCTGTCTAACTGAGGAAATATTCTGTGAAGTTTACTTGGGGAATAAAAATACCTATCCATACACTTACATGAAAAAATCCAAACCTTCTAGATTTTGTTATAGAACATACTTGGGGGTAATACAAATATCATCCCATTGTTTCTTTGTATATTGCTTTCCATTCTCACCTCCCAGTCTTTTCTAACCTCTTTTGATTGATTCCTATAGTTAGTATTCTTTATTTTATATATTTTACTTGGTGTACCAATACTTTTTGAATCCTGACTACATCTGTAGTCCAGCACTATAATATTCATTGTTCACAAATCCTTCTGGGTCTATATTATAACATCGAAATCTACAAAGATCAAATGTTATAATATGGAACCCTAAACACCGAAATCTGAAAACATCGATCAGTCAGAATAGTGAATTTTTTTCCCAGGGAAAAAAATCACTATTCCGAGAAACATACACACAACACAAACACACACACAAAAAACAGCAATCCACACACATACACTTAAAATCCTACACCTAAACCTAAACTAAACTTTACATACACTTCTAGCTATTCACTTACCTTAACCCAACCCTAACCCTAAGGTCCGTCACTATTGCACACTCACCTCACCCGCGCCCTAACCCTAACTCACCTAACCCATCCCCTAACCTACACACAACTGCACACTTACCTGACCCGCACCCTAACCCTAACGTCCACACAACCGCACACTTACCTGACCCGCTCCCTAACCCTAACTCACCTAACCCACCCCCTAACCCTAACCTACACACAATCGCACACTTACCTGAACCCGACCCGTAACGTTCCAACATATCGAACGCTGAAAACAGAGAAGCCACAGCAACGGCCCACCAAATTCTTTCCCTGGGAAAGAATTTGGTGTCCTGCACCTTCGCTGTTTTCAGCGTTCGACATTACAGGGTCAATATTATAGCATTCAATCTTTGTAGATGTCAATGTTATAATATAGACCCATCCTTCTTTCCTCTTAATAGATGCAAACTATTGTGTCTATATAGGCTGCATCTCTCAAAAGGGATCCCCCATTTCTAAAGAAGCTAAAGTGAGATGTTTTATATCAACTAGTCAATCATTCCCTAGCCCTGAGGAAAGGGCCTGTATATAGACATTACACATGCTGTGTTGCCCTTCCAGTGAAGCCTCTCATCCTTATTAATATATTTGCAATTATTCATTTATTTATGCATGTGTGCTTATCTAGCTGTTTATTTCTTTATTAAGTTTACTAATTAAGCTAGTGAACTGATCCATACTGAGTCATTTCAGCCATAGCTGGGAAATGCATAATTTCTACACACAGAGGAGACAGACGCAATATGTAAAGACATGTAATTAGACAGATCAAATAAAATAGATAGGCTTTATATGGCCCATGGTGTCTACAGATTACTAATACAAAAGCATACAATGTTTAGTAGTATTTACAGAAGATTCATAGAGAATGATGTAAGTTTGCTGACATATTTCAAAGAAATACACAATGACATAGTAGCTTCATATATGAAAACATGCAAGTGGGGTGCACAGTAGTGTTCAGTACATCACTATGTTATACACTGTGTCACCCAAGATGATATAGAGGATTATGATCACTTCATTATGTGGTTGAGACATGGATGCCTAGAAGCTCACCTTTACAGTAAAACTCAAGAGGTGAATTTGGCATTGTATGCAATGATATCCGTGGGCTATGCTGTCTGTTGCATGGTCTACTGTCACTGATCATCAGACATTTTTCTCATCTTAAAATATTTTTATTATCTGTTATAATAATAATCATGCTATTGCCATGCCTGACTGCTCACTGATTTCTGTTCAGTAATATAGAAAGGCAGCAAATGGAAAATAATTCACAGTTTTGTCTTCTTTCATGAATAACCTCTGCTTCAATGATTACTTAATTATACAAAAGTAAGGAATACTAACAACAGTGAAATATTTCATGAGTCAGCACATTGCAAATGTAAGCAAAATGACATAGTTATACTGTTTTTTGTATATTCTTTCTCATGTTAATATATATATAGTTTTTATCTGTTAGAAAATAATGCCCATGTTATCGCCATGCCCGAGTGCTTACTGATTCCTGTTCAGTGATGATGAAAGGCAAAAAATAGAAAATACTTCACATTTTTGTCTGCTTTCATGAATAACTTCTTCTTTAATGATTACTTAATATACAAAAGTAAGGAATATTGACAACACTGAAATACTTCCTGAATTAGCACATTGCAAATGTAAAGAAAATGACTTAGAATGCTTTCTTTCCTTATTTATGTAATTTCTTCTTAGGTTATTCTGTTGCACTGCATATCAGAGTAATGTTATGCTGTCACACACAATAAATTCTGACTTCAGAAGCTATTACCATTTGTGCAGTAGGGAGGGTGAAGTGGCAGCAGTGTAAGTTTACATGTCAGAATAATCAGTTTAATGTGTCATTTGCTAATGATATATTTCTCCTGAAAAAAAATTGACCATTGTGATTTTAATGTTTTAGGTACCTGCCACCTGAAGAAATGGTACTCTAAAGCATTTATTTCATTTAATGTTCATTGATGGTGTACATACTAATTTTACAGTTATAAAATGCATACAATTGCAAACTCTTCTCAAACCTTCCATTCCAGTTAAACAGATAGTTGTGTCGTTGAAGATAATTCACAGTAGTTCAAGATCAAATGAGTTATAAACATCTCCTATTGATAGGGCAGATGATGGTGCAACTGATTTGGAGAGGGGCAACCATGAGATCTGACCTACTTGATGCAGGTGATCCTGCTGTCATTGACCCGACACTGCTGCATAACCATGATCATGACCTCGAATGTGAGGTTCTACTAGGTGTAGCTAAACATTAACACAGCCTGTTTGAACTGTGCTGTGCTTCATCTCTTTCACAACTGACATTACTGTTCTGAAAAGCAATGATAGCATCATGTGATCTACCCCCACATGTCTGGTCAGTATCCTGCCCTCTGCCCCTTGTAAGACTGATGCCAGCTTGACTTTGGTACATCCTAACTAATATGCAAATGGAGGCAGCCACTGATGATTGGTGTACCAATGTACTAATTATCAAGGTGACTGTAGTATTATCCCTGTTCTTAGACATTTTGAAGTAGTACTGAAAATCATCACTCATACCTTGGAGGACTCTGACCATTTCCAGCTGACTCGCTGTGGCAACGCTGTGAGCCCTAACAGTGTCATGGTACATTTGCTGTTGGGCAGCCAATGCTTCACAGTTTTTCCCTGGGATAGCTGTAAGACATTTTTGCACCTATATCCCCCTTTGTAAAGGTGTTACTGTTGCCACTGCTGCCTTTGAATGCCTGTCATCATCCCCAAAGTTTTCCTCTGGGTTTGAAGATACTGGTGTAGAGGTGCAGGAGTGTTCCTTCTCTATAAGTGTAAATGGCATGTCAGCTTGTGCTTGACTTTCTGATACATTATCACTTACGTGGAATTACTAACATGTTGTACAGTGACAGATCCTTTTATTAAACTTGAGGACTGCCTGCCACTTTCCACAGGCTGCCTCATAAATATAATTATGTTCTCGCCATCATCATCATCAGCAGCAACAGCACACATTCTACTACTGACATCATCCATATTTAATGGTATATTTGAACTATTTGTTTCTGATGCTGACTCTGTGAAAATAAGTTATTACAAAACATGAATAACAATTATAATGCAACAGCATACAGTACGCTATGGTTCCAACTGAGAGTGGGAAATCTATCATGTACAGTGCCTTCATGTCCATTCTTTGCTGCTGTACAAGGTTCACCTAATGATAAGTAATTGTGACATATTTAATTATATCGTTCCTTGTCAGTATTCTATTCTCTGTATATAAATGTGTTATATTGCTTTTAAGCATATGAGTGCTGAGAGCACCCCAGCACTACCAGGTTATACCTCATACCATGCTTTTCAGCCCCAAAACTTGGACCGAACCACAAAAGGAGGGGGAGTATCAATATTCATCAAAGATACCCACACCTCCAGGTTGGTGGCAAAGCACGAAGCATCAGAGACTATCCATGTGCAACTAACAGTGGGTAAAACTGCCTTCCAGTTTATAGCCTGCTACAGACCACCCTCCCAAACCCAGGAACCCCACTCGGCCTTCCTGAGAACACTGGAAAATATGAAGGTCTCTCCAAACACCATTATATTAGGCGACTTCAACTACCCAAACATAGACTGGGAGCATTACTCTAGCTCCAACACCCTAGCCCAAAGGTTCCTAGAATTTATAAACTCAAATGCTATGGAACAGCTTGTTACCACTCCCACAAGAGGGGAAAACATACTGGACCTGATCATCACCAACATGGGGACTCTATGCTCCAGACCAGAAGTGTATCCCTCACTGGTAAGATCAGACCATAAACTAATCTCACTGGATATTCACATCCCGACCCCACCCCCTGCCCAGAAAACCACAGTGAAAAACTTCTCTAAAGCAAATTTCACACTCCTCAAAACCAAGGTGGAATCCTTCAAAGCCCCCGGGCCTGTGGAAAATGCGGCCCAGACCGCAGAATCCTTTATAAACGCATTCTATGAACACCTTCAGGAATGCATGGATCATGCGATCCCGAATAAAACCAAGACCCAATCCTCCAAAGGCAGACGTCCTGTCTGGTGGACCCCAGCCATAAACAAACTATACAATAGAAGGAGGAAGCTACTAAATGATAGAGCAAAATCCCAAAAAGGGAAGGCATCACTGATCAGTATTAGCAAAAATCTACGGGCACTCATAAAATTGTCATGCCAGCTTCGAGAGAAAAATTGCACAGGACACTAAGGATAATCACAAGGCTTTCTTTAGTTATGTTAGGAACCTGGGTGGTAATTCCCAGATATGCTCAGAATTAGTCCAAAATGACAAAAAATACACTGAACCCACAGACATTGCCAGCATCCTAGCTGACAGGTTCAGCGCAAACTTCTCCCCCCCCTCCCCACCAAAAGGGCACATATCTATCCCAGCAGAGTGCTGCCCCCCTGACATCTCAGATGCTCAGGTAAGAGCCGCCCTCTCCAAAGCAAAAAACACAGCATCAATGGGACCACACGGTGTCCCGGGCTGCGTCCTACATGAACTCCAAGAAGAGCTAAACCCAAACATAAAACTACTGTTCAATCTCAGCCTTACTACAGGATATGTGCCCAAAGAGTGGCGTACAGCAACAGTGGTCCCTCTCCATAAAGGTGGTGCCTCAATGGATCCTGGAAACTATCGCCCCATAAGCCTGACTAGCTTAGTCTGCAAAGCTATGGAAAGGATCATCATGGACCTCATAAATAAAGATATTGGGGACCTACAGACACTGGATCCTACCCAGTTCGGCTTTGTTAAGGGCAGATCCTGCCTTTTAAACCTGGTTGATTTCTTTGAAACAGTCACCAAGGCGATTGACGAGGGGAAGGTGGTCCACACAGCCTACCTGGACCTCGCTAAAGCCTTCGATACAATACCCCACTCAGGCATTATAGATAAGCTCACCAGCTTAAATATAAACCCCTATGTCACTAGATGGATTGCAAACTGGCTCAAGGACAGAACCCACATGGTTATAATTGCTGGAGCCATGTCAGACTCCAAACCAGTTACAAGTGGTGTCCCACAAAGCTCAGTCCTGGGACCTTTCTTGTTCGGTATATATTTCTCAGAGGTACAGGCCAACACGGAAGGACTGTGGCTGACCAAGTTCGCAGATGACTGCAAACTGGGCACCATAATCGACTCTCCAGCCGACACAAGCATCCTCCAAAAGGGACTCATAGAAACAGACAACTGGTGCCAGAGCCATGGCCTCAAGCTAAATGCCAAAAAGTGTATAGTCATCCTCTTTGGCAAAAACAAAGTTCCCACAAATTACCACATAGGTGGTAATCCATTAAGTACAGAAGAAGTAATTAGGGACCTGGGGACCCAAGTTGATAGCAATCTCTCATTTGACAACCACGTGGCTAAAGTGGTTAGAAAAACATTTTATATAGCCCACCTAATCATGAAGGGATTCACATCTAGATCAGGGGAGGTCATTGTGCCTCTTTACTCATCCCTCATCAGGCCCATAATTGAGTACAATGCTCCTTTTGGGATGTACCTTACCAAACACCTGCAGCAACTGGAAAGACCCCAAAAGTACCTCACCAAGAGGATCAAAGGGCTCAAACAGATGCCATATGCTGCCCGGTTAAAGAAACTCCAGCTCTACTCAGTGGCATACCGCCTGTTCAGTGGTGATCTGTGCCTGACGTAAAAAGCCATGTCCAACCCGGAATTAATGGACATGCTGCACCTCAGAAAATCCAAATCCCATCGAGCTACGTGCTCGAGAGACTTGAACCTCAGCACTGAAATAAATAGGACATGCTGGAGGGACAGATTCATAACCCAGAGGCTCCCTTCACTCTGGAATAAAATCCCAGTCCAGGTTAGGCAGAGTCCCTCATTAACTCTCTTCAAGAGGAATCTTGATGAATGGATGGGAGATCGTAGGTTTACCCCGGGTATCACTTCTGTGTCATTGTTAGACAGAGGCACAGTATACTAACCTCGAAAAAGGGCATAGCAAAATAAATTTAAAATGGGTGGCGAAAGCCAAACACATTCTGGCTCAGCTTATAAATGCCCTAGGGCAGATAGCCTAGTATGAACCTATGAACCTATGAACCTATGTTGCTGCTCCAGACATTGGTAAGATGGATCAGTGTCCACACCACCTCTAATTATTCCTGTTATACCATCTTCTGTATCACAGTCATCCCCATGGATAGACACAAGGTATTCCTCATCTGGATTTAATTAAATAAGATTCAGAGGCCCCCTGTACTGATGTAGAAAACTGCATTCTGCCTGGTTTTGCTGCTAGCATGTGTTATCCTATCATTTGCCCTTTTCTTGTACTGCACCAATGCTTGGATTCTGCCTCCCACTGCATTGATTTCATCAACTACTTGACTCCAGGCCATGATCCTCTCAGCTTGTCTGGGCCCCTTTATCAAAAACAAGTTTTTCATATGTCCTAAGTGCTGCCATGAGGACAGGAAGTTATTCTTTATGTGCTTTGATCCCTTATTTTCCATCAGTACTACATGTAAAAAAAGGAGGGGGCACAGACAGAAAGTGTGACGGTAATGTTTTTATGTAATCAGCTCTTACAGTACAAAACACTGGCCAAGTCTTCCTGCCAACTACATTAAATAAAACTCCATTTTCTGCCTACATCCCTCTCCCACTGTAAATCTGCCTTTTCAGTCTCTTCTCTTAACAGCACTGTTATAAAAGTTGAAACACAAACTAAACTCTCAGACAACATTATTGATGACCAACTAAAATTTGACCTATATGTCCAACAAAGCATCAAAAAACCCACCAAAAATTAGGCCTACTTTACAGAATCTAAATGTACCCTTGCTCAAACTTTCTTACTACTCACCCTATGCTATGTCTCCCCTATCCTGACTAACTTACAATCTTCCCTTATTCACAAACTCGAATCAACATACAATAAAGTTGCTAGATTTGCTATAAATCATCCCTACTCCTCCCACCACTACCTGGCCCTACAGAAACTTCACTGGCTTGAACTCCTACATCAACTTACTCTCACTCAACTCCAAACTGCTCACTCCCTTATCAATAACCCCACTACCTGCCCATCAATTTCCAAACTTCTGTCCTATTACACCCCCAATCATCCTCTTCATAGTTCCAGTCAACTTTTCTTACTGACCTATAAACCCTGTAAAAATATAGGCAAAAACCTTTAGAAATACTCTGTTTCTCATAGCTGGAACAAACTCCCATTATATATCAAAAGTATAACTCATGCTAACAACTTTAAAAAGACAATAAAAGATCACCTGCTTAACTCCAAGATCTGTCACTGCAATCACCCCACTTAACCACCCATATACCTCTGTCTATTCACATTCTACAATCTCCACTTAGGAAGTGTCTTGGCATTACTTCTCATTGTTGTAAATATTAGAACATACTAGCTTTTCAGCACTGTGACTAAACTGTTTGTATGTTTATATTTTTAATACTCACACTTTCTTATGTGACAACTATAATTTCTTCTGTATATCAGCATTCCAGTGTGTACTCTATTTTATCTTATGTATAATGTTTCTTTTTACTTTTTATTGTTTTAGTAGTTATTGGAGCTTTTCTCCTCTGGTCTCCACTGAAAATGTTTTTTTTTTGTAACTCAGCTGGACCAACTCGGGTAACAAATGTTAAATAAATGTTACTTAACACATACCAATATAATTACATAATATAAATATTTATATAGCAGCATAAAATTGTGATATGTTGCCTACATTTCATTCAAGTTATGAATGCAAGCATTCTTGTCACAAAAAACATCTTTGCCTTACCCTCTGCCATTATAATGTACTGATAATACTGTCATTTTTTGTCACTGTCACTCCAAAAATCAGATTAATCACACATTCCAGTTGATATCTTTAGCACAGCAAAATCTCTGTAATAACTCCATGTATGCAGAATCAGTAAATTTTACCAGAGTAATAATCATTTTCTATAATCAGCAATCATTTCCACTGCTGCTCTCATTAAAACCAACTTCAAAATGACACAAATCTACCAGTCAGCGCTATCATAATATGCACAACATATATGTAAGTTAATTTCAAATTACTTAATTCAGTAATGAGATAATATTTTGTTTCTTATTAAATAATAATATTTTTTAAAAATATTTCACTATTATAGTTGTCTGTGGTATACTAATGCATTAGTCACATATCTCGACTACTGGCAAATTAATATAGTGATGCTCAACTTATTGGTGAAAATTTTAAATTCAGGGCCATTTACACATGCTGTATGCAAAGCAGGCTAATTTATATGCATGTCTATGAATTGTGGTAGTACGCAAATGTCTCCCGAAGAATATAAGCGAATTTCCGCATTTTGCTGATTATGAATGCAAGTTCAAAGTAACATGAATGCATTGTAGAGTGACATGAACTTACTGCAGATGGTTACGAAGTCCACAGCACTCCACAGCTATCCCAGACCTTCCATGGGAATGTGCAAATTGATCTACACTATCCAAAATCAGAATATAGTTAAAAAAATAAACAAAATGGAGTTATCCAAAATGTCAGGTTTGCAGCAGTCTTATATGTAATCCTTACTCTTCCAGTACCCTTCAGTAAATACACCACACCAAGTGACATTTGACGACCTTTATTAAGCTTCCATAAACATAACTTTATTGAACAATATTTTAATTTATTAATCGCAGCATGAACATACATATTTCCATTTAACAGGGCAGCATAACCTCGTTCACTCTAACCAAATTAGCAGGTCATCTCTGCTCACTTACTTTTACTTATCAAGCATCATCCCATCACTCACTTGCATTCCCCAATTTCATTAAATCAAATATCCAACACCACAGTGGGGAACAAAAGAGGGACAACCCTGCCACTCTTCTCTGCTGAAACACCAAACTTTATGAAATAACCACGCAATCCTCAATGTTCCTAAAAGAAGGGGGGAGGGAGGTCAGGGAACAAGTTCTCACCAAAATCTGATCCCTTCCCCAGTTACCCTCACACAAAACTACTTATGCCTCTCCTTACACTTACCTCATTTCCTCCCAACCTTCCTGGTTTCCCAATTTAACTCTTCCATCCTCACCACCTAACTTCCTTCCACCACCATCCCAGCCCTAATAACTCCTTCATCCCCTCTCCAAACCCTAACTCCCATTAATATTCCTACCTGACCATCACCTGAAGATGTCCACAGACAAATTGGTTTGTTCTCAAACCTCTTTTGTCCCAGTCCCCTTCAATAAATGCACCACATCAAATGACATTTGATGACCTTTATTAAACTTCCATAAACATAACTTTATTGAACCATGTTTTAATTTATTAATCACAGCATGAACATCCCTATATCTATTTACTAAGGCAGTGTAACCTCGATCACCCTAACCAAATAACCAGCATCATCACCTATGCTCACTTACTTTTATTCATCAAGCAGCGTCCCACCTCCGCTCACTTATGTTTTCTGATCAAGCAGCGTCCCATCATTCACTTTCATTCCCCAGTTCATTAAATTAAATATCCAACACCAGAGGGGGCACAAAAGGGGGAAAAAACTCCCCTTCTCCTCTGTCAACCAGCTTGACACAGGCTATTCCCCCTAATTCCCTCCAAAACCTTCACCAAACCCTCTAAAAACAAACTCAAATGTACATTAAAAAGGCCCAAACAAAATCATTCAGGTATACTCCGTCCTCTCTGAACCAAACTGGATCCTTGTCATCAAAATCCTTATACCCCATCATATAACTACCCAAAGCATGGATCCAAAATAACCATGGCACTACCTCTGACCACACAATACACATCCTGGGTATAACCTCTTTCTATAAGCAAGTCATAACTACCAACTGTCGTTACTGAATTATACTCAAATTGTTACCTGCCAAATGAACAAGTAGGACTCTTGGGAGCTCAGTATATGACTGTATAAATCAAACTCCTCCACACACCGATGCCACCTAAGGCCTTTGACACCATGCCACATGATACAAAACCAAATGTGTGCCATCCAGCCTAACTGCAGCCCTCCCTGCTGTCCAATGAATATACAAATGACTGATAATAAGAACCTCCTTTCTCTCTTAAAGACTTCAACCGATCTGCCTTCGCTCACTGAAGAGGAATCCCTTTCAGTATGAAAAGAACACGTAGACAGCATTTCTCCCAAAAAGCCAATGCACAAAAAAACTCTCCTCATTACAACATACAAACTGATTACTCATTATCATCTCGCCTCCTATCAAACAACAAAAGAAGTCCTGAGGATTCCCAGCATGAGAGTGCAACAATCTTAGCCCAACCCACCAAACACAGCCAAGAATTCCTATTTTGTCCCAATGAAATCTGTCTACCCTTCTCCAACTAATCTGTTTTTGATTTACATACCAAATGTGCACAGAAGCAGCAACAGTGAAACATCCCACCAAACCAAAGACCTTAAAAGGTTCATAATACATCCATGACCAGTGCATCAATAATGTATAGTCCAATGAACCTCCACTTACCAAAGCTAAACCCGGTGACAAAACCTTCATAACTTATCTTGTCAGAAACCATCATCACTCAGTCTGCACACAATCAATCCTACCACAACCCCTTCACATCTGAACCAGAGCCCAAGACTTAGTAAAATTCTATAACCTTGCCATCTGCCTATATATACTAATCACAGTTGTCTGCTTTGACTGACTTAACTGCCTTACCTTGCTTGAGCCAAGAGTTTCAACAAGAGTACTTCCAATCAAACCTCTTCCTCCTCAGGCAGCTGTAACACAAATTTATCAAAATATTACAATGCCCTACCATAAGCCTTCCTTGTAGAAGCTGCCCAAGATTCCTGCTCCAACCATCTGATTATTCTAGTCCAATCTACCACACCTCTTCTGGCACCATCATTCCTCAGTCCAATCTACCACACCTCTTCTTGCACAATGATTGCTCATCTGCCTCCTCTGAAGCTGGCAGAACCTAGAAAACTGAAACTGACAAGCTATCATCAATCCCCTTCTGAACACCCACCATATGCACACCTGTAGAGGAAAATTAATCAGCAAAACTCTGCAAAATCAACTTATATAAAACACACAACAGTAACTCAGACCTCACTGTCTTTGCCTGTAACACTTGCACCACTGCTATATTGTACAAAAGAAAAATAACCATCTTTCCCTGCAACCACTCCTGCCAAATTTTATAATGCTGCTCAAATTGTAACTAACTCTAAAAAGGGTACCTCCTTCTTCAATTCATCCTTCCAACCTACTGACCATAAAGCCACAAACCATTCCCTCCCAAAATATGCCCCCACCACCTTACCCCCTGCCGCAACTGCAAAAACTCCACATCCTCTTTAACAACCAACTCCATCTGCCAAAAAGGCACATTAATAAATCACTTCAAAAAGACAACAACAGTGCTAAATCAACATGCACACACTTAGCAACCTGCACCTAGTGATGCTTGCTCATCCCCCCTTTTAACAAAAAAGCTACAGATCTACAAAATTATGACTCAGGTGAACTGCTTGACATGCAGAATTCATAAGCCCTAATAGCACTATAACATCCCTAATGTTCATAGATGTGTATTAGGCTAATGACCCTGAGCCTTTATAAGCCTAGCCCATAGGATTACCCTGGCATTATGCCACCTGACCTTAGTTCTCAGTGCCTCTGTCGAGTAGAGCCACTGGAGTGATCCCCGGGGTGAATTTTCTATTTCCCATCCACTCATCAAGCTTTCTGTTGAAGAGGGTCAGTGAGGTGCTCTGTTTGACATGTATGGGAAGTCTATTCCATAGCATGGGCAGTGTCTTGGTTATGAACCTGTCCCTCCAGCTTGTTCTGCTGATTGTGGTAATGAGGTTGAGGTATCTGGAGTGTGTAGTACGGAGGGATTGGATTTCTTTACATGTAACATTTCTAACAGAGCTGGGTCAGACATGGTTTTGTAAGTCAAGCAGAGATCACCTCTAAGTAGGTGATGAGACAGAGAATAGTTGGAGTTTTTTAAGTCTGTCCATATAGGACAAGTGTTTAAGGCCTAGGATCCTCTTTGTGAGGAACTCTTTGCACCCTGTCCAGTTGTTGCAGGTGTCTAGTGAGGTACATGCCAAATGGGGCACTGTACTTGATGATTGGCCTAATGAGGGAAGAGTAGAGGGAGATAATGACCTCTTTCTTCCTTGATGCAAAACCCTTAGTAATGAAATGTGCCACATAGAAGGCCTTTTTGACCACAGTGGCAATGTGGTGGTCAAAAGAGAGGTTGCTGTCAACCTGTGTTCCCAGATCTCTTATAACGTCTTCTGTGTTCAGTGGACTACCATCGATGTGGGGATTTATGGGAACTGGGTTTTTCCCAAAGAAGATGATGGCACATTTTTTGACATTGAGATTAAGGCCATGGTTCTGATACCAGTCATTGGTCTCAGTGAGGCCTTTCTGCAGGATGTCAACATCACTTGGGGAACTAATAATGGCTCCCAACTTGCAATCATCTGTGAACTTTGTCAGTCAGAGTCCCTTTGTGTTGGCCTAGTTGTCTGAGAAGTCGATACCAAATAGGAGAGGACCCAGGACCGATCCCTGTGGGACTCCACTCATGATTGGTCAGCAGTCTGTCTTGGAGTCAGCTACTTTCACACTGTGGGTTCTATTTTTGAGCCAGTTTGCAACCCACCTAGTGATATGGGGTTAATGCCTAGCATAGTGAGTTTTTCTATGATTCCTGAGTGGGGAATAGTATCAAATGCCTTGGTCAGATCAAGGTAGGCTGTATGAACCACCTTGCCTTCATCCATAGTTCTGATGACTGACTCAAAGAAGTCAACCAAATTGAACAGGCATGATCTAGATTTCACAAAACCTAACTGTGGGATCCAGAGTTTGGAGCTTTCCTATATCCTTGTTTATTAGGTCCATGATGATGCGTTCCATAGCTTTGCATATCAGACTTGTCAGGCTAATAGGGCAATAGTTCCCAGGGTCTATAGTTGCTCCTCCTTTGTGGAGAGGGTTAACTGTAACAGTGCACTATTCAGTAGGAACAAAGCCTGAGGCGAGGCTGTGATTGAACAGGGCACACAGGTGAGGTGCCAGTTCACTCTGTAGTTCATGTAGAACACATCCAGGGATATTGTCAGGACTCATAGAAGCTGTATTATTGGCCTTGGACAGTGCAGTTTTAACCCATGCAGCAGTAATAATGGGTGCATGGCAATCTACTGGTATTGTGATTGGTCCTTTGGGGGGGTAAAGTTGGCAACTGAGTCTGTCGGCCTGTATAATGGCAATATCTGTTGGCTCGGTATAGGAGGTACCATTATGCAGTAGCTCAGAGCAAATCTGGATATTGCTGTGGAGATTCTATACATTACTATAGAAGGTCTTGTGGTTGTCTTTACTATCTGCTGCAATTCTGTTTTCATAGCTAGCTTTAGAGAATTTGATGAGGGATCTCAACTTTTTGTTGAGGCTGATAAGGGAGTATTTCCAGTCTTGGGACTTCACCTTATTTCACATCAGTTACCTCCTTCTGTTGTAGAGTTTGTTTATGGCAGGGGACCACCAGATTGGCTTCCTTTTTTTGGAGGAGAGCTTCTTGGTTCTATTGGGTATGGCGAGATCCATACATTTGTGTACATGTTCGTACAATATATTGGTGTATGATTCGGCAGTCATGCAACTATTCTCCATTTGCATGGGTGACGTGAAGTTAGCCACCTCTGTTTTAGGAGCCCAAAGTTAGCTTTGGAGAATTTTTTCATGGTGGTTACCTTTGTGTAAAGGGGGGTGTGGATTTCCAAAGTGATTAGTTTGTGGTCAGATCTAACCAGGGAGGAGTTGACTACTGGTGCAGAGCAATGGTCACCCATGTTAGTAATGACCAAGTCGAGGATATTGCTACCTCTAGTGAGGGCAAGAACGAGCTGGTCCAGGGTATTGGAATTAATGAATTCCAGGAAATGTTGGGCTAGTGTATTGGTACATGAGGAGTCTTCCCAGTTAATGGAGGGGTAGTTGAAGTCGCCCAGTATGAGAGTGTTAGGTTGGACCCTAATATTCTCCAGGGTGCTTCGGAACGTGGAATGTGAGTCTTGGGGCATGATTGGGGACCTATAACAGGCTATGACCTGAATCGCTGTCTTACCCAATGTTAGCTGCACCTGAAGTATCTCTGATGCATTATGTTGGGCTACTGGTCTGGAGGTGTATGCATCCTTTATGAATATGGAAACACCACAGCCTTTAGAGCTTCAGTCCAAGTTCTGGGGCCGAAAGGTGTGGAATGAGGTATAGCCTGGTAGTGTAGGGGTGCTTTCTGCTGCCTTGAAACAGGTCTCTGTTACAGCACAAATGTCAGTGTTTTCCATTTAAAGGAGTGCTTCGAGTGAGTGTATTTTGAGATTTAGACTTCTAGTATTGAGCAGCATGACCCTCTGATTGCATTTCTTTGTAGCTGTTATGGTGGTAATTTCATCTTTGGAACACCACCTAAAAAAGGCACTATATGGGTGGCAAGAGCCTTGGCTAGTATCCGGAAGCCCAGGGGTGACAGATGCAGGCCATCTCTGGCAAAGCACTGAGATCTGTCAAGCATGTCATCCCATGCAGACAGATACTGGATCCCCTTAGAATGACACCAGAAATTTAGCCATTTGTTGAAATCAACCATTTTCTGCTTGTATTGTGGTATCATTCTGGGTGATGGTAGGATGCTGCTCAGGGCTAGGGTCATACCCACCTGGGCTACATAATCCGAGAGCTCCTCCATGTCTCTTTTCATGTTGTCCAGGGAGGTACGTCTCAGGTCATTCACACCCATATGTACAATGTCACCTTAAAAACCAAAAAATAGGTGTATTGGTGCAAAATAAACCAAATGTTTATCCTGGTTTAAATGATCACTTATCCATATTTTCAGTTTTAAAGGAAAGGGCTAACCAAATTAGATAGTGTTCATAGCCCCATTTAAAGGCATGTTTCAGTTTATTGATACTGGCATATCAGTTGTTTTTGAACTGAATACATTTTTACAACTATGTATTATTTTATATAGATAAAATTTTATATAAATTATATATTTGATGAAATCATGAATTATATGAACATACATGTATAACATATATAAAAAATGTAGGAGAATTTTATTTGATGTATACATATTTCATGTTTAGAATTCAACATTTGTGGTACTTGGGTGCTTTAAATGTTCAAATGTTGACTAATTAGTTATTAATTGGTTTGCAGTGTTTGGTGGGAGAGTATTTAAATGTGGAGTGTATTTTTGGTCAGTTGTTCTGATGAAGTCATTTTAATGTGATGAAAGCGCTTAACATGAATTATTTTGGATGATTTTATTTTTTATTGTATTAAAAAACAGTTTCTGCAGTTCCTTTGGTGCTTTTTTCTTTGGTACAATGTCACCTTACTTTAAAACTGGCAAAAGGGGGTCTGTCAAAAAGTGGAATATTAACTTACCCGCCTGCTGTTTTTTTCTCTACCAAACTTTCCAAATATCTTCCTTCCCCCGCACCAAATGCAAATTCTTACAAACTACTCCATCCCCTCTGACACTTGATTTAATCAGAAGCAGAATCACATTTATTGGCCAAGTATGCACACATACAAGGAATTTGACTCTGGTTTCAGTGACTCTTCAAGTATGAATTACATAAATGACATACGTAAAACTATTAAGAACAAGACAAACAACATACATGCAACTATTAAGAGCAAGACAAAAAATTAAATATACATATACTTATGCATATGCGTATAGATATAGGTATACATATATATGTATGTATATATATATATATATATATATATATATATATATACACACATAAACATATACATATACATACAAGGTGCAAAGTGCAACTCAGTGCAAAAAATACTGAAATAATTCTGAAAGAAATAAGTATTAGCAATATGTAAACAATACTGCAAAATCCTCAGTGGCTTGTGAAAAAGTATACACCAATCTAATAACCTGAGTTAACCATTTATGAAGTTGATGGCCTGTGGAAAAGAACTGTTCTTATATCTGCTTGTTTTGGTGCATATTAATCTATAATGCCTGGCTGATGGTAACAGTTCAAAAAGATGGTGGCCTGTATGTGAAGGGTCGGTGATGATTTTCCCTGCCCTTTTCATGACTCTGGAACAGTACAGGGCTTGTAAGGAGGGCAAACTGGCACCAATGATATTTTTGGCAGACCTGACTATTCGATGTAACCTGTTTTTGTCATGATTAGACATTGATCCAAACTACACTGTTATGGAAGAGCTGAAAACAGACTTAGTGACTGCTGTGTAGAACTGAATCAACAGTTCCTGTGGGAGGCTGAACTTCCTCAGCTGTTACAGAAAGTACATTCGTTGTGCTTTTTTTAAGATGGACCCTACACTGGTCTCCCACTTCAACTCCCAGGAGATTAAAGATCCTCAAAACTTAAAGGATTCCACAACTGACACAGCAGTATTAAATATAAAGGGGGGGGGGGTAATATTGTAGTACCACTCTTAAAGTCCACTGTCATCTCCACAGTTTTAAGAGTGTTCAGTTCCAGATTATTCTGACTACACCAAAGGGCCAGCTGCTCAACCGCCCATCTGCATGCAGATGCATCACCATTTTTGATGATCCTGATGATAGTTGTATCATCTGCGTATTTAATACATTTGACAGAGGGGTCCTTAGAGGTACAGTCATTAGAATATATATATATATATATATATATATATATATATATATATATATATATATATATATATATATATGGGTCTACTTCATATGATCGACAGACCATTTGAACGACACCCATTTGGTCGACAGCTCATTGGTCGATAACCAGTATTCAAGGCACTTAACAGGGACTTGCCCCCTCCCCAATGTTGTGCAACCCTGGAGTTGTTATATATAGTTAGGGGGGTATGGAGGGCAAAGCCCCCCACCTATTTTCAATTAAAATGTGTAGTTTTTCTTGTATTTTCATGCTTTTAAACAAAAATAGCTGGGGGGCCCCCACACCCCCCCTAACTATATATAACAACTCCAGTGTCGCACAACATTGGGGTTCACTTCCAACATATGCTGCACCCGTTCCTCATTAATTAACTCAAAGATATCAACATACTCCCCTTTCCAAACCCTTTCTATAACTGAGGATGGTATATGTGGGGTCAGAAAACTGTTCCATTACCATGACCCAAAGCCTGTGTAGCCAACCAGTCACCCAGTCTAATCCCAAAGTCCTACCCAATCTCATGTAGTCATGCCTTCATGCTACCTACAGACAATGCCAAGATCCCATAGATAACCCTACAATACCCTCCCCGGTGTCTGTCCCCATTTGAACCTTAGTAAGCCTCTGCTGATCCTCCCTAACTCCTGCCACTTTGCTGGACTCCTATCATGACCCACCATGCACCACTCCAAGAATAGGCACATCCCCTGCAACAGTGTGCTGAGACAGTCTGGAGCATGCGCAGATTGTCTCAGAAGCAGTCCTGACTGGGAAACATGAAGAACGGAGCTCCCAGAAGTCTATGCAGTTTTAAACTGCATAGACTGTCCTGGAACTCGCTGGGAAAACACATCGGGGTCGGACTGCAATGTCAGCAGTCTGGAATTTGCTGCAGTCTCATCGAGCAGAGTCTGGTGTGGATTGGAGGTTGCTGCAGTCTCATCAGGGGAAGATCTCGCAACAGGGATGTGCGCAGGCAGGTGGATTGGAGTTTGCTGCAGTCTCATCAGGGGAAGATCTCACGACAGAGATGTGCATGGGCAGGTGGATTGGAGTTTGCTGCAGTCTCATCGGGGGAAGATCTTATGACGGGGATGTGCAATGTGCACGGGCAGGTTTTTATACTTTCAGACAGGGATTTGGATTTATGCTACAGGTGTGTGTGTGTGTGTGTGTGTGTGTGTGTAAATGTCCCAGGTGCAATATACTGGTGGTTAGACTCATGGTGGTGTGGTAGGGAATACCTCAGGCTTGAACCCTGTACCTTGTATGCAGGTGTTAAAGAGGTGAATTCCCTCTCCACCACCATTTGTAAAAAAATTGCAGATTTTTGCCTCATATTTGATCTGATCTGTTCCTCATAATATCTGTGGTTTGTAAATGCTGCAATGTTTGATATTTGATGGTGCAGTGGTAGCATTGTTGTCTCACAGCTGCAGGTTTTCAGGTTTGATTCTTGGCTGTTGTGCTGTCTTTGTGGGGTCTGTATCTTCTTCTTGTGTTTGTGTGGGTTTGCTTTTGTGTCCTCCCATGTTACAAAGACATGTCTGCATTATTTCTTCCTGGGCCTCTGCTGAAAATTGTTTTTTTGTTCCAAGTCAGACTGTCCTGATTAACAAATGTTAAATAAAATTGACAGGCATTTGAATTTCAGACTTCAGGTTTCTGAATGTTTAATTATTTGCATATTTGATGGTGCAGTGGCAGTATTGTTGCCTCACAGCTATAGGTTTTTCTGGTTTGATTCTTGGCTGGGGTGCCTTCTGTGTGGAGTCTGCATCTTATCCCTGTGTTTGTGTGGATTTGCTCTGGTGTCCTGCCATTTTACAAAGATGTGTCTACAGTATTTCTCCCTGGGCCTCTGCTGAAAATTGTTTTTGTTCTGTCAGAAGTAAAATTGACAGGCATTTGAATTTCAGACTTCATATTCTTCAGAAAATGCATAGTAAAACAACTTTTTTTAATCTAGCAATAAATATATAGTAACACAACCTTTTATTATAGCAATTTTCTAAGTTTATAAGATGACTATTTGAAATGTGTCCTTATTTTTGGGACTGTATTACCCTGTTATTGGCTTTGTCCAGGTTTTTTGTGCTAAGGTTGACAGCTATGGCAAGAACTGAATTCACTGAATATGTTTGAGGGCTGTATTCCCTCATTACTGGGTTTGTCCAGGTGTTTTGTGCTAAGAGGTTGACAGCTATGGTAAGAACTGAATTCATTAAATGATAGCCATTTAAGTTTCAGTCTTCCTCTCTTTCACAAAGCAGCTGATTTGGCGTAGTGGTATGTTGCTCTGACTGTTTTGCACAGGGACCTTGGCAGTAAAATGTATGGTGGTAACACAGCATTTTTCTTTCACAAAGCAGGTGATTTGGCATAGTGGTATGTTGTTCTGACTCTTTTGCACAGGGACCTTGGCAGTAAAATATATGGTGGTAATACAGCATTTTATTCTAGAAGCTTTCCAAGATTATACAAGCAATGTTTAATGTGTCCCTGGTTTTTGCCCTTTTGACCCACCCCAATAAATTTGGCTTTTTCCAGATTTCTTGTGCTGCGAAGTTGAGATGCAGTTGAGTACTGAGTAGATTTTACAAGGAGCTGAGAGCTGCAGGGGAAGAGAAGTTTAGTGCTGATTATGCTAAGTCAGCTCACATTGCTAATAGCACAACAGGTTGTGTACTTGCTTTTGATGCAGAAGGTTGTTGGTTCTACTCCCATAAGGAGTGAATGCTGCCGTACTGAAAGTTAAGATGCTAACTATGAGCCTGTTATCTGTTTGCCATCCATTTCCTATTGCAATATTACTAGCTTATTTTTAATGTAATTTAGGCAATTTATTCCTCAGGGGCATCAGACACTTTATTTTTCGATGAAACCATGAAATATAAATGTGATTGCTAGCAGCAACCTCTTCATTACAGATTTATTTAATGTGGAATTATTTAGATGACTTTTTTACTACTTCAGAGATTGTGCATATTTACTGATAATGGTGGACTGTAGAATTGTGCATATTTACTGATAATAGTGGACTGGAGAAGTTTGAGTAGACTTTTATGATGGAAATGTTCTGAATTGGGCAGTTTTGTCATTGGTGCATGCATTTTGTTTCATTGTTTACTGGAAAAATGTTCAAAGCAATAGGAAGGTGTATCAAAGAGCACATGTATGTTTCATATGCAAGGGGCCTATGATTTGAAAACAGCCCAGAATTAATCTTTATCTGCCACGGGTAAAATGTATTTTCTTTGAATGTGGGTTTCAATGTTGTTTCAATGAATGTGAGTTTCAATGACAGAGAAGTTTTAATGCCAAGTTTGTTTAGCAGATGTCTTACTGTTTGTGCTGTAAAATGCAAAATAAAACTTTCAAATGAAGTTCAAATCATCATAGAAGTAAATCAGTATGCACGTTAGTGTTTATGGTAAATGGAGTGAAATAGCCAAGTAATGGATCATTGGAATGGCTGCAGGGGGAGGCTCCATTCGACCATGGTTTTGTGAGGAGGAAGGGCGGCAAACATAGGCAGCCCCAGCTGAACCATACCTCCCAACTGTCCAGATTTTCAAAGAATGAATAGATTTTTTGCTTCTTATTTTTGGTTTGTTCCTCATAAAATTTGTGTTTTTCTGGCAAATCATTTAGGAATTAAGTCACTAAATAATGACACACTGAGTTTCAGACTTCATAACCTTCAGAAAAATGCATGCTAAAGTAAGACCTGTTCTATCAACTGTCTCAGTTTATACAAGTGCAATTTTTAGTACTGTTTATATTTTCCCCCAATATATTTGGCCTTGTCCCGATTTATTGCATTAACAGGTTGAGAGGTACATGCAAATAAATTGCTTTATAGAATTAGGCATAGCCAAACCTCTCAACTGTCCCTGATTTTGGCTCAAAATGTTGCTCTTCCCCTAATGATCCCTCCGCAAAATAGCAATTTTGGAAGAAAACATGGAGGGTTTATAATTAAGAAACAACTGTAATAATCAGATTACTTTTATTTCAGAAATGCATGTAGATTCTTTTATTTTGTCAGCTGCTCAAGTTAGCAGTACTAATATTAAAGTATCACTTCTTTGACAGGTTCCCAGCTGTATTGTGTTGCTATTTTATATTTTTACATCACATTTTTGGTCCATTTTTCATAAAATTGTGTTTTTTTGGCAAATTAGTGACAAATCATTAAAGACTGAAGTTAGAAAATAATGACAGACACATTTGAGTTTCAGATTTCATACCATTCAGAAAATTTATACTAATGCAAGACCTCCATTATCTTTCTAAGTTTATAAGAGCAATATTTTAAAATTTGTCCTTATTTTTGGGTCTTTGTCCCATTTCTTTGTATGGCTTTGTCCAGATTTCTTACTCTGAGGTTGAGAGGTATGACAAATGTGTCAGGGCCATCACAAGTCAGCCAGAGACATTTCAAACTGTGACATACTTGTTGCACCCCACTCCCCCATGTAGTGACTCTGGATGTGTCGAAGCAAGGCAAGGAGTAGTTATGCAGTGTAAATGTGCAGAGTATCCCCCCATCCAAGGAAGACACAAGTACTAGAGTGGCTTTTCATCCGTCCTTGATTTTTACAGAATGGTCTGGTTTCTGTCATATTTTTTGTACTGTTGATTTATGCTTATTACTCAAAGTGCCTGTTGCTCTGTGTTTAAGTAGCAATACTTTAATGACCATTAGGTAAGCTTGGCTGAGATTGCAAGATGCAAGTAAGCTTTAATAAGCATACTGTTAAAGAATTGCCAACATTGAAATCCTTTCTGTTGTCATGTAGAGAATACTTAACTAGATAATGAATAAGCCTTGGGTATTGAAATGCATATGCCAGTATTTGTAATAAAGGACAGGATTACATTATTTTAAGAGTCTCATTACACTTGAAGACTTCCAGTCATCTCTGCAGGCTTTACCCGTAAACAGAATGCCAATCGTGTGGTCCATAACCTGTACAGTAATCCTTTTAAGCAATGTATCTTGAGCTTATTTCTTGTTTGCTTTTCGTTTTTTACTTTGATCATGTTTTCCAAATGAAACAAGTAGATGTCAGGCAGCAGGTCTTTTTTTGGATAAGGGACATTTTTACAAGTGGGGACAGCAGAGATTTCTACTTTCAGCATGTTACTCGGTACTTTAATAAAGCTGAATATAAATTATAATTAGAACTGCAGTGCAAGAAGTGGTTTGAGTTGAGTGCTGCTTGTTTTTCTTATACTTGATTTTGACTGGCATTCCATTAATGTATTTAAAAAAAAGTAATTTATTTTTTCATGCCTCACAACCTTTTTTGTTTCCACTAGATATTAAGCTGTCATGCAGCCAAGGCATTGAAATATTTTTATTCTTCTACACTTCATTTTGTCTTGATTGGACTCTCATAATGACAGTTTGGCACCCAGGGCAGTATATTTAGTTTTTGTGGTTTTGAGCATAGCTCCTCCACTTTCTAGTTGGCCGCACCCCTTCCCATTGACCCCACCCATTCAGCTGTCTCCTGCAGCCCCCCTTTGATTTAAAGTCACCAGCTCCACTGCAAAAGAAAGACCATGACAAGTACTCTAGCAAGAGAGAAAAAACATAAATAAATAAATAAATCTGGGGAAACTATAAAGTATATTTTGCCTGCTTCCAGTAATGTATCACTAAGTTATTGAGAAGTCCAGTTAATCTAGCCATCTGCATGTTTTATCTAACATTTTCAGAATATAATAGGATGAGCAGTATTGAAGGCCAAATATACTACTAAATATGGTAACTATTAAATAAGGTGGGCGTGACTTCTTTTTTTTTAATAAAATAATAAAATTAGTTTGACATTATAATTTGACCATAAGTTTAATATAACAATTACCACTGTTATACTTTACATCAGGTAAGGCAAGGATTAATGCATTAGCTCACAAACCATTAGCACTGCTTCCATAGTGTCTTAATTCTTTCTCTGTTTTTTTTTTCCAAACTGCAGCCGAAGAGAAAGGCAGCATGATGTACCCCATGACTGTTTACCATGTTACTTGCATGTGCTGCTAATGGACATTACTCTCCTGCCTTTTACAGAAGAGAAAGGCAACTTGACAAACTCTTACGGGCATTGAAGAACAACATGTCCTGCACCAGCATGAATTTCTCAGGGTGTGAAATCTGAAACTTGAATGTCAGTCATTACCCTGACTTCAACCCTCAATGACCTGCCACCTAGTTCCAGCAAACCACATACTGCATCTTTCAGCACTTCAGTGCAAGAAATCCATACAAAACCTGAAACAACAGGGAAACAAAAGCCCATACTAGGGACAAAGCTCAAACATTGCTCCCATAACTTAGAAAGCTGCCAAAAGAACTGGAGCTGAAACATACATTCTCCAACTACATGAAGACTGAAACTCAAATGCACATCTTGACCTTGTAACCTTGGTCCTCCAATCCTCCCACAGCTTTACTAAAAAATCACAATTAAACTAGGGGTATCTAAAAATATACTAGGCTCTGCACCTCCGGAAATCCAGACATTCATTGAAAATCTGGAATGCTGATGCACAACTACCTGAAGCCATTCTACTCTGCAAAATACACCACCACAAGAACACCTTAGTTTTAGTTGAAAGGCATGCCAAAATTACTGAGGAAAACTATGACAAACAACAGGGCACCTTCCGATCCCCCCTGGATCAAGTACAATGCCCCCTTTGGTATGTACCTAACCAGGCATATTCAACAACTGGAACATCCACAGAGGTTCTTCACTAAACGAATACAGGGCATAAGTAATATGTCCTATGAAGACTGCCTCAAGGCCCTATCCCTGTATTCTGTCTCCTACAGGTTTTTGAGGGGAGATCTATGCCTGGCATACAGGACATTGTCAAACCCCACTCTGATGGACCTCCTGCATATCCACAAAACAAACAGTACCAGAATTAAGTGTTCTAAAGACTTAAACCTTACCTGTGATATAAATAGGACCTGCTGGAGAGATAGGTATGTATCCCAGAGACTACCGCCTCTATGGAACAGGCTCCCCATCCATGTGAAGCAGAGTTCCTCCCTAATCCAATTCAAGTGCAAATTGGACAATTGGATGGGAAACTGGAAATTCATCCCTGGTTTGGCACCTATGTCTCTGATGCAAACAGGTAACCTGTAAATGGCTCACCTCCTAGGCCCATGCTTACACTTATCAAGGGTATCAGAACTCGCCAGAGATTTGGGATGCATGGCTAGGCTTAAAAAGGCCCTTGTCGTCATTAGCCTAGCAAAAACCTATGAATATATGAACATATGCTCTATCCTATTCCCCAGTCACCACATGCTACCACACATCTCAACATCTCAATGTAAGAAATCTGGACAAAGCCCAAAATGATGGGGCTACAAAGGCCCAAACACATGGACAGATTTTAAACACAGCTCTTGTTAACTTAGAAAAATGCAAGGATGGTAGAGCTGTATTAGCATGCATTTTTCTGAAGGATATGAAGTCTGAAACTAAAATGAATGTCACCATTTAAAGTCCTCAGCAATCTACCAGAAAACCACAAACTTCATGATGAACAGAACAAAAATACGAGGCAAAAATCTAGACATTCTGCAAAATCTGGACAGTTGAGAGGCATGCACACAACCCCACTGCCAACAGCTGCAAACTACACCAACTGCGATCCCAAAGAAAACCACCTCCATTGACTGTAACTGCCACAAACCATGTATCTTCCTTTTGAATTTTTTTTTATTTACCTAACCACCCAAAGTACCCTAATCACAGTCACGCCATCCCTCTCCACCCAACTTACATTTTCCATGGGAAATGAAGAGAGAGCAGAAGAAAAGGAAAAAAAATGTTTTAATATATAATTACTATCCACATCCTCCATACATACTACACGCATCCAAGGCCTACCTGTCCACCAAATTACCTATAGAGTGTCCCAGACGTAAGCTTGCTGTATAGCAAGTTCACACCAAAATTTGATCCTTTCCCCATTTACCCTCACAGACAACCACTTAAGGCCCTCCTTACATCTGCCTCATTTCCTCCCAGCCTTCTTGCTTTCCCAATTTAACCCTTCAATCCCCACCACCTGACTTCCTTCCACCACCATCCCAGATCAAATAAATCCTTCATCCCCTCTCCAACCCTTAACTCCCATTACTATTACTACCTGACCCTCACCTGAAGATGTCCCTGGACAAATTGGTTTGTTTCCAAACCTCATTTCATCCAGCATTATAGCACCTCAAGCAAATCATAAATTCCTAAAAGTTAAAATTAACACACACATTTATCCTCCACAAAAAAAAAATATATATATATACTGTACTACATGACACATACTGGTGTTAGGGTACAAAAATATTTACCAATAAGTATTATCAATAAAAAATATTAATAATATATTTCCATTTTAATCAACTAAGAACAAGGGTGAATTCCAGTGTTTGCAGAAAAAACAAAACTAAGAACAACAAACAACACCAAATTGTCAGCCACCAAAACAGTCATGGGAAATGCTTAATAGAAAAACATTAAAAGCATCCATAGTTAAGCACTTTCATCTTTTTATTACCAAGACATCATCAGAATTCTGAATGCAACTCAAATTAGTTCCATTTTAAAATGATGCAAATACAGACACACCTCTAAAACAAACCAGTCATCATAAATTAGTGATGTAATCTGTAAAGGAAAAAGAAAAAAAATTCATAAAGTGAACACAGACTCCGCTGAGTTGTGTAAGTATCCCACGCACACAAAGAAAAAAACTTTTTCTTAATGTTAGCCCCACTGAAAATTACTAACAAAACACTTTGAAAAATTTTTGTACAATGCTTTATGAATAGATGACACTGAAATACCAACAATGTACCTAAAATTAAGGCACGTCAGCATAATCTACTTGCTCTTTTAAGCTCACTGTTGATTGAAATATTCTCATTTAAACCAGGAAAGTTTGTAGCATCCAGCCTGAATTGCCAGTGCATTTTCTGGAGAAGCAGCTTGTTCTGCCAATCACCTATAAAAGGATAAATGTTTATTTGTTCCAAAACCAAGAAAGTAAACTTTATGAAATTAGTACTAACCAGGGCATTACTGGCTAAGGCACTTTTACTATCTTTAAGTTGAATACTGTAAAAATGTTGGTAAACGCCCTTGTTTAAAGAGTTTTTACTTTTACCCACATGAAAAGCAGGGCAGGATGCACAGGTAGCCATGTAAATAACTCTCTGGGAAGAACGATTGAACGTTCTACCGTGCCTAGCCAAATTGAATTGGCTAGTAAAGGGCCATTGCAGAGTGTATTAATGTGGGGGCATTGACGGCAATGCCCACATTTCTTAGTAGATGAAAGTCCAGCATGGTGATCAATGGGCTTCTCCAAAAGGGATTTTATGTTCAGTTTATTTTTGTATTTAAAAGATGGTAATGTAGGAAAAATGTTTTTGGTGCTTTCGTCACTTTGCAACAAGGACCAGTTATTATGTAAAATTTCCTCATCGTCCTTGATATCTGACATACAGTGCTGGACCACGTTGCTATGCCCCTCACCATCAAAATGATTGTGCTTTCTTACTACTTGACTTAACCCACTCCAGATAATTGAGGTATATTTGTCTTTCCTCTCAACCAATAGTTCATCTCTTATGGAATCTAAGATGGGGGGGGGGGGGGGGGGATATCCACGGTCCAAAAACATGCATCGCAACTTCTCAAATTTCTTCAGATACTCCATGTCTTCAGACGTAATATAGAAAGCCGTTATGTATTAGCTCTTGACCACACCCTTCATCTGTTGGAGGGTATGTCAGCTGGTAAAGAAAAGAAATGTATTGCAATAAGTTGTCTTCCTGTAGATGCTGGATGAAAACTCTTCTTTGGCAACTTTTCTGATGTTGACATCAAGATAATTAATTCTGTCAAGCTTGCATAGATAGGTAAACTTAAGAAAGGAAGATTGGGCTTGAAGTTGGGAAATAAAATCATCCAGCTCATCTATGGTACCTTGCCAAATAATCAGCAAGTCATCAAGGTACCGGAAATAACTAACACACTTACTGAAAATGGAGAGTTTAAAGAGGGTTTTCAATTCCCATCTCAAAAGGACATGCGGACCCCATGGCCACTCCAAGGACCTGTGTGTTATATTCACCATCAAACATCAAAAAGTTGTGACTAATCACCAAGTCTATAAATGTAATGACAAAATCAGCATCAATCTCAGAGAGCAAAGCAATTTGCCTTACAATCTCCCTCATATAACTGAAGTCCCACATTTTGTGGCATTACTGAAAACAAACTATATATCTCACGTCACCAACAGAAATTCATCTTTAGATGGAATTACATTGTACTTGTCTAAAGGATCCCAAGAATCATTTATAATGTGTGGAAAAGAGGAAAAAAAATAGCCAAGGTTTCTGTATCTGATCCCATGGCAGCTACAACTGGCCTTAATGGAGGGTCTGATGAATTGGGGTGGATCTTTGGAATACTGAAGATATATTGAAATGATGGGAAAATCCACTCTGAGATAGTTATAAAGGAGTTAAGGCCTTGTGAGATTTTGCCAAACAACAGTTCGTCCAATGTCTCTTTAATAGCCCAATAGATGAGATTGATTTCATTAATGGAAACTGCATTGTGGACACACTCCTCATGTAGCAAATTCAACATTCAGCTGGAGTAGTCAACCTGGTCCATTGTGACCAGACCCCCACCTTTGTCTGGCTTCATACATTTAATGTCAAAGTTGTGCACACACTGTGGAGAAGATGCTTCTTATGAAGTGACAAATTGTAAATATTTTCTTCTTACTACTGTGCAATGTTGTTGTTGTGTCTTTTGGCTTTTTCCTGGTTAGCGGTCGCCACAGCAGAACTCCAGTCCGCTAATGATTGGCAGTTGATTTTTACGTGCTGAGTTGCCAGCCCTAACGCACAACCTTCAATGAAGGTACGCCCATTCATGCATGTCTCCACGCAGAAGATGCTCTAGCTGAGAGTCGAACCGGTCAGCGTCTATACTGTAAGGTGACAACACTACCGCAACGCCACCACAGCGGATCCTTCTTACTACTGTGCAATAATGCACATATTTCTTTTTCACATTGTTTCTCAAAGATGTTAATGATGGGATGGAAAGGGGGGTTTACTGTACATTTCCTCATAAGAGTGTTGGGTGTATTACTGTTTACATCATTACCAAAAAGCACCTGTAAATTGAGTTTACAAGTGAACAGCTTGAGGTCAAGTAAAGTATCCTACACCCAAGCTCTAGTGGACGGAATGAAATTAAACCCTTTTAAAAACAAACTATGATGGTCAGGGGTAATAGACATCTCAGTATAAT
The DNA here is from genome assembly GCF_019279795.1 of Protopterus annectens. NCBI lineage: Eukaryota > Metazoa > Chordata > Ceratodontiformes > Protopteridae > Protopterus > Protopterus annectens. The sequence goes on from NC_056726.1 coordinate 1,797,424,660, forward strand.
TGTAAATGTGGTATCCAAAAGTGGTAACATTGACACTGTTAGTCTGCTCAATAATACTAATGTCTATGTAAGTCAAATCACCTATCATCATTGCTAGTTCCGATGCCTGCGTCCCCTCATGTTGTTGTTTCTTCTGTTTAACCCCCTGGGGAGATACAGATCCTGCCTGGCGAGTGTTTTTGTGTTGCTTCTTGGCTAGTCTCTCCGATCTTCTCAATGGTTGTTCCTCTAAAGGGATATTGGAGAAAAGTGCTTTCTCCAGGTTACTGAAAACTCCAGCAGGGTAGCTCTTTGACTCCTAGGGTGAGTAGGGTTAGCAGGTCTGTTATGATAATTGGAATCATCCCTGAGCAGTTTTTTTTTTTTCTGCTCTTTATCTGAAGAAGCTGCTATCTACTGTCTGGAAAATCTTATTGAATTCTAACTTATATTTGTGAAACTTTAAGTCCCCAGTAATGGAATCAACTAGTTTAATGATTTCCTGGCTGCTGTGTGGGATACTTACACAACTCACTTGAGTTTGTGTTCACTTTAAGTATTTTTTCTTTTTTCTTTACTGATTACACCACTAATTTGTGATGATTGGTTAGCCTTTACCCTGCTGGAGTTTACAGTAACCAGGAGGACGCACTTTTTTATGATACCCTTTTTGATGTTTGAGGGTAAATATTACAAGCAGGCCCTTAGAGTCGCTATGGGGGCTGTGAATGCTGTACTTTTGAGGTGGGAATTGAAAACACTCTTTAAATTCCTGCTTTTCAATTAGTGCATTGTTATTTCAGGTACCCTGATGTCCTACTGATTATTTGTCAAGGCACCATGGAAAAACTGGATGATTTTATTTCCCAACTTCAAGCCAGTAATTCCTTTTATAAGTTTACTTATCTATGCAAGCTTGAAACAATTATCTTGATGTCAGCATCAGAAAAGGTGCCAAAGAAGAGTTTTCATCTAGCATCTATAGGAAGACAACTTAATGCAATACATTTCTTTTCTTTACCAGCTACCACCCTCTCCATCAGAAGAAGGGTGTGGTCCAGATCCAATGCATAAGAGCTTCCTGTTTGACGTCAGAAGATATAGAGTGCCTAGAGCAATTTCAGAAGTCGTGATCCATGTTTTTGGACGGTGGATAGCCCCCTTTCCTCTTGGATTCCTTAAGAGATGAAATATGGCTGGGTGGAAACACAAATATACCCCAATTATCAGGTATGGTTTAAGTCAAGTATTAAGAAAGGACAATCGTTTTGATATTGAGGGTCATAACAACATGGTCCTGCACTATACATTGGATGTCAAGGACACTGAGGAGATTTTACATAAGAACTGGTCCTTGTTGCAAACTGATGAAAGCACCAAAAACATTTTCCCTACATTACCATCTTTTACATATAAAAAATAAACTGAACATAAAATCACTTTTAGAGAAGCCCATTGACCACTGTATTGGACTTTCATCCACTAAGAAATGTCGGCATTTTCATCAATGATCCTACATTAATACACTCTTGAATGGCCCTTTACTAGGACAATTTGATATGACAGGGCATGGTGGAAAGTTCAATTGTTCTTCCCATAGAGTTATCTACGTCTAGCTGTGCATTGTGCCCCACTTTTTATGTGGATAAAACCAAAAATGCTTTAAACAAGCAAATTTACCAACATCTTTCCAGTATTCAACATAAAGATATTAAAAGTGCCTTAGCCAGGCATGCCCTGGTTAGTAATGGTTTCATAAAGTTTACTTTCTTGGTTTTGGAACAAATAAACATTTCTCCTTTGGTAGGTGATTGGCAGAACAAGCTGCTTCACTAGGAAATGTACTGGCAATTCAGGCTGGATGCTACAAACTTTCCAGTTTAAATGAGAATATTTCAATCAGTAGTAAGCTTAAAAGAAGAGAAAGTAGATTACATTGAGATGCCTTAATTTTAGGCACATTGTTGGTATTTCAGTGTCATCTATTTGTAAAGTATTGTACAAATTTTTTTCAAAGTATTTTGTGAACATTTCTCAGTGGGTCTAACATTAAGAAAAAGTTTTTTTTCTTTGTATGCATGGGATACTTACACAACTCATCTGAGTCTGTGTTCGCTTTATGAATTTTTTCTTTTTTCTTTACTGATTGCATCACTAATTTGTGATGATTGGTTTGTCTTAGAGGTGATTCTGTATTTGCATCATTTTAAAATGGAGCTAGTTTGAGTTACATTCAGAGTAATGATGATGTCTTGGTAACAAAAAGATGAAAGAGCTTAACTGTGGATGCTTTTAATGATTTTCTATTAAATGTTTCCTACGATTGTTTTGGCAGCTGATATTTGGTGTTTTTTCTGTTCCATTTTAATATAGCATAGAAGGGAAAGGTAACTGGTTTCCTTCAAGAAAAAAAAATGTGATAAATCAGTTTTGGATAAACCAAACTTTTCAGTAGTATCAATAGCTGTTGTAATCACCATGCTAGCAAAAAGGTTTTGGTTAAGGTGATGTCACAACTTATAGGTAGTGGTTCTAGCCCTGATTAACAAATCCCTGACCATGATTTCCTCATTATTGTGATGGCATTTCGAAAGATGGCAACTCCTGTGAAGCCATGAGGCTGTGCTCCTTGTTGTCTGTAAGGACATCATGATCAGGCTGTGCCTTCTGCATGATTTGTATATGGATAAGATTGAGACATGCACATGACAGGGTTGGGTGAACATTTTCAGGTATAATCCACTCTGACCAACTGTACCATAATTACTGTTATGGTGATTTGAAGATGTGTAGCACTGAACAGCTGGCTGATTGGATAGACCAAGTTACAGAAAGAAGGCCAGAGTTCTATAGCAAGTAAAACCAAAATCTGGTTTCTTAAATAAGTCATATTAAAGATGAAAACAGTTTAACAAGTTTGTATAACTACAAGTATTTTCAAAGAAAAAAAAAAAAAAAAAAAAAAAAAAATATATATATATATATATATATATATATATATATATATATATATATATATATACACACATATATATGGGACCCGTACTGATCCCCAATGGCACTTTCTGCTGAAGCAGAAATCAACGAACATACTTAACCAAAAGTGCTGTTCACCAAAGCAGCACTTTCGGATAAGTATGCTTGTTGTGCCGGTCGCACTACAGTGCGGATAAGGGAAAATTCCTCCGCCTGGGGATGTCCTTACAGGGTCAGAGTGGAGGCACCAGTCTTGCAAGCACTCCAGCACATGGCAGCCTGGGAAGCCTCACAAAAAGGGGGCTTCAGAATGTTGTAGAGGACATACTAGAGTTGGTAGTGGGCAGGAGAATTCAGCCAGTTGAAACTTTTTTTTGGCATGCAGGAGACATGTCCTCCCAGTTGATACCAGCCAGCACATCATCACAGGCCCCTACTCCCTCAGCATTGGGGTCCTCCACTGCAACACCATCTGGCAGTGGATGTGTTTGAGGCTGTGTAGACTGGGATACTAGCTGGAACTTTTTTAACCCTTCTTCCCTTATCCTTTCTCCTACACCCTCTTACCTATTTCCCACCCTCACTGCCCTCTCATATAAAAAAAAAAAATAGGAGGATTTATCTCCGACAAAATAATTGTGGCCATCCTCTCCCCTCCCCTCCACCATAAACACTCTTGATGTATCTCTCGTGTGTTCTCTCTTTGTTTTGTCTTACCATTTTCAGTCTTTACTATTCCCCCCTTTCTGTTCTTTAATAAAACAATCAGGGTGTTCACAAAAGGATACTCCTATATATAACATTATAAACCCCATTTAAAATATCTATTTTAAGTGCTGCACAGTCTGTAGCTTTCCTTAAACATTTTAAGCATGACTCTGCTGAGCAACTCTTGCCCACTATATGTGAAAAAAAATTATATGAACCCTCATGATTTTATGAAGTGATTGGCTAAGTTTAAAATGGTCTGGAAGAGCAGCTAGCTGAGTACTTACCTATGAACCTATAATTAGGAGAGGGGATAACGTTGGGTTTAATTGGGTAGTTGAGGATAGATTAATATTTATCGCAAAGCTGGAGGAATTGACATAGGGTGAAAGTCATTCTTTTATTATTATTTTGGCAAAGGAATGTCCTTGTACACTTCTACCTGGAGGGAATAATAATTTTACATAAAGAATATATTGTTGAAAATGTGGTGAACAGGGGTCTCTAAGGTGATCTTTCTAAAGCGATAAGAACCAGAGTTATACACAGACATTTCTAGAAGTATCATTCAACTTCTTTTTTTCTTTATTTAATGAAATTAAAATGTGTGATAAATTCAGAAGGTCACCTGGTCCAGTGGAGAGTTATGAGGGAGACTCTTGGGGGAGAAGAGTCAGAAATATGTGGGCAAGAGTTTATTTTTTTTTAAGAACTCATGGCAGGCAAAGTAATAATTGCTTTAATAGGTAATGAAAAAGTACACCTGACTTTGTTAAGGTGAAGCTTTACTGTTTCCAGAATTCAGAATCTCCAAAACTGACTTGCCTACCCAGGTCAAGAAAATGACAGAAAAATTATTAAAACTAAAAAGAAGAGCCAGAATAGAACGAGAGCAAAACAGCATTCTTTCTTGGAAGCGGTAAATGTTTTCACTTGCCAGTGCTGATTCTTTCAAGTGAGTTAATGCACAATGCCATTAAGACATGTTTTTAAATTGTGATATTATCATTACAAAGGTTCTATTTAGTGAGAATGATTCAAAAGAGCGAATAACTTGATTATACACATCACTGTTAATTGTTTACAGTCTGCCAATGAGAATTGAACTGCTGCTTGCTACAGAACTCTGTAACCTACATTAAACAATAGCCAACCAATGAAACAACCTGACTGAACTAAATCTTTTAAGGACATATCCCAGATTATCTTAGCAACACAGTAAAAATACATTTGTGTGTGTGTGTGTGTGTGTGTGTGTGTGTGTGTGTGTGTGTGTGTGTGTGTGTGTGTGTGTGTGTGTGTTGAGATAACTCAGTTTTAGTGACTCTCTTTTTAAAATATGTATGAAGTTAGTTTTAAATACTGGTACTTAGCTCATCTGTGAGAAAAGTATTTGCCCAGGACAATAAATGTGTAAGTCTAATTACTCTACAGGTTACCCATAAAGTCAATGGGAAATCTAACTTAAAAAGTGAGACAGGTTGTGCTATTTATTAGTATGACATCTTATTAATACCACCACAAACATAGAAGATGTAATAACTCCTTATTAGGCCAAAAGTAAAAATTATTTTCATTTTATCAGCTGCGGCTTAGTAGGGATTTCTAATGTGTGTGTGTGTGTGTGCGTGTGTGTGTGTGTGTGTGTGTGTGTGTGTGTGTGTGTGTGGGCCCTCCCAAAATCACCTTACTAATACCTACTAACCCCAACCCTGCTCCTGCTTGTATGTCTAACCCCAACCTTGCACTTTACACACTTTGATTTACAAAACAGATGGTCAGCAGCTGTGCAAGAACACACAATTCCCAGGGTTGGGGAATATGTCCTTTTCCAGATACTGTGCAATCTTGAAGTTAGTATAAATATATATATATATATATATATATATATATATATATATATAGATAGATATAAATAATTGGTTAATTGGTGCGGGTTGTGGGGGGAGCAGCATTTACATAGGTTTATAATTTCATAGATGAGTATTAGGCTGACTCCCGTTGCAGGCCATTTTAAGCATTGCCAATTTCCCTTTGAAGGTAAGAATCTAGCCTTGTATCTTGTATTTGTGAAGAAAACACCTTAACCCTTATGCCGACCCCAACCCTCCCCCAAACAAAGTATCTATAAATTTGATTCAAACCCTGCATCACCTGTCCTCTTTTTCTAAAATCACAGTACTTACATCGTGTGCCACAGAGAAAGTTTCAATACTAGGCTAACTGTCCTGAAGTGCCATTTTAAGCCAAGCCAATAACCTCAAGTCAGAATTAAACCCTATATCTTGTGTCTGTTAGCTGAATACCTTAACCATTATGACAAAGGCACCCCTAAAATAATACTTTTTCCATACCATATGTTCATAGGTTCATAGGCTGGTACTAGGCTATCGACCCTAGGGCCTATACAAGCCTAAGGCATAAAAATTCCCTGGCTATTTCTTTCTACAATATTTACTTCCTTGGACCCCTGTCTAGCAGGGCGACTGGCATGATCCCCCTGGTGAATTTCCTATCTCCCATTCAATCATCAAAGTTCCTTTTGAAGAGGGCCAAAAAGGTGGTCTGCTTGACATGTATGGGCAGTCTGTTCCAGAGTCTGGGGAGTCTCTGTGTCAGGAACCTATCCCTCCAGCTTGTTTTGTTCATTGTGATGACAAGATTTAGATCCCTGGAGCATGTCGCTCTGAGGGATTGGGATTTCTTTAGGTGTAACATGTCCAACTGCTCTAGGTTTGACATGGCCTTGTATGTTAAGCAGAGATCATCATTGAGTAGATGATATGCGACAGAGTATAGCTGCAGTTTTTTTAGATGGTCAGCATAGGGCATCTGCTTTAGGCCTGTGATTCTTTTAGTGAGGTATTTCTGCAGCCTTTCCAGTTGTTGCAGATGCCTTGAGAGGTACATACCAAACGGGGCGTTGTATTCTATAATGGATCTAATGAGGGATGAGTAAACAGGTAAATACTAGGCAAATCAGTCTGCAGACTATTACATGCCTAGCCAATAACCAAAAAGTGAACAAAGGTGAGACTCAAACCCTGTACAAACCCATAAATTTTTGGGGGTGTAGGGGATTACTCCCCTTCTAAAACACTTTGTTATAATTTTATGCCGTGAGGCTGTGCCTTGGAACATGAGCAACAGCATGTCAATGTTTTAGTTGTCAATTTTTATGTGTTGGTGTTAGTAACATTTACATTTACTTGTGTAGATTAAGTATATTCATACGTATATGTGCATATGTATATATATGTATATATATATATATATATATATATATATATATGGGTCTATATTAGAACACCGAAGGTTTAATGGTTCGAATCACTAAAGGTCGATCTTTAACGATTGAACCATTAAAATTTCGAATGTTCAGAAAAAGTAAATTAAAAAAAAAAAAAATCTAAAGGGCAAGCCCCCCTGCACTCCCACACCCCCCACTACTTAAATATACCAACTCCGAGACTACACTACTTTGAAGTAAATGGAAATCTCCCCTTACAGAGATTTCCGTTTACCCTTTCGACTTTTTGTACTTTCGCTATTCTCGTGTCGACAATGTCAGATTCGACATTGTCAGCTTTTGAGAATATAATAGGTAACCTATATATATATATATATATATATATATATATATATATATATATATATATAGGTCTAGGACATTTCACTGAAACTCAAATGACTGTGCACAAATCACTGAAAGCACAATTCACTGAAAACTCAGTTCACTGAAACACATTTCACTGAAAGTTATATATGGCTTTTCCCCACTGTAGTGCAACCCTGG